>NC_083784.1:9869243-9944709 GCF_015708825.2 Lethenteron reissneri
CTCCTTACTGGGCTACGGGAGGCTGACTGATCTGGCCCTGGCAAGCACAGATCTCGGCACCAGCTAACCAGCCTTGCCCTGATAAGGGCAGCGGTCTGGAAGCTCTTGGGCCGCGCCACTGGCTTACCCGGCTCGGCCCTTATAAGGACGGCGAGACCGGGGAGTCCCAGGGCCTAATCTCCGAGTCTTGGATCTTCACTGGTCAGCTTCGTGTCGAACTGCCTCGAGCTCTTTGGGTTCCACCTTTTATAGGGATCGCCTCCGAGGGCTGGGGGCGTGGGCAATAACTGATGCGGACGTCGGTGTGACCCCCCGTGTATGTGAGTGCCGACAGCCCTGTGTTTGTTGTCCGCCGTTTCTCCCGTAATAACCCCTACACCTGTATAAAAGACACCTGGGAGCCAGAAATCTTTCTGATTGAGAGGGGGTCAAATACTTATTTCCCTCATTAAAATGGATGTTTTTGTTGATAGTCTGTCTCTCACTGTTCAAATAAACCTACCATTAAAATTATAGACTATTAATTTCTTTGTCAGTGGGCAAACGTACAAAATCAGCAGGGGATCAAATACTTTTTTCCCTCCCTGTACGTGCCAATTTGTCACGAGTACAGCACTAACCGGTGTGTTGGAGAGCCAAGCCACAACATTTCCAAACTGAGTACGACGTTTCGCAAGTAATTGCAACTAGCTTCAGGCGACAACCAGCCTGACTGCTGATGAGACACTGAATATTAAACCGGATCCAGAGATGTTATCATGTGAACTAATTCTGCTGGAATTATGCACACCCAAAAGTCCATGTGGCTGATGGAATGTGTAAAAAAAGTGGTTTTGTATGAAGGAGCCTTGTCTGCTTAAAGAAGATGTTTCAAGTGGTCTTCTTGAGACGGTGTCTAAAATTAATTGGTTTCAAAGTGCCTATTTGAACAAATTTGCTGACCTTTGACAATTGCCCTACAAAGCTTCAGTCAAATTGGCTCAAATTGCGAGATACTCACAGCACGGGGGGGGGGGGGGGGGGGAATCCCTCTCCTTTCAACACGACCGTGTTCGAATTCAGCTGGTTAAGAAAAATGTGACAACGGTACAACAACAAGAAAAGGTCAAGGCGGTTATCGACATGTGGTGGGTTTGGAGCCAACCGTACTCGAGTTACGTTCACACGAAGGCCATCGTTACCTTTGAGAATAGAGATTATGTCACCACTCCTCTGTCTTGCCGGGGGGCGGGGGGAGTTGTAAATGTCTCGCAGCAAAAAAGCTGCCTCTCAATCCCTGGAACGGGAAGACTCCACATTCTACATTGCGGGCGATTGGCTGACCTACATCTGGGAAGTGTCTGATGGCTCGACCTCACGACATCAGAGTGTGTATGTAACGAGGATATTTTAATGACGGCGACCGGGATAAACATTGAAATTCAGACGAGTTAGAGCAGGTTGGAGTTGTTTTTGGGAAATAGTATTTGAAAGTGAAAGTGTAACATCCCATTGTCTCTTAAGGATTTTGTCATTATCATCATCAGTGATGGCCAATCCACAGCGGGATGAACGATGCGTTGTATCACTCCATCTACAATCTACATGTGGTGGGCTGCTCTCATCGCTCCGTATCCACAGTTGACGTCCTCCCGGGCGCTTTACCTCCTTTGGCTGCCATTCCACCGTTAGTCTCTACCATCGGCCACCATCCTGCTGCCGCATCAAGCCGAAGCCCTACTCACACTTCTTGACAATTGGAACGATGTCTCTTATCCTCCGTGTGTGTTCTCCGATCCACGTGCTGCTCTTTCTGTCTCTCGGTGCAATTCCAAGGATGTGTACCGCCACACTTTGTGCACTTTGCAGAATTTGTTCCGCTTTGTTGAATTTAAGTGTTTGTCACCCATGTGGAAAGTAAGTCTCCAGCAGTTATTCTTGCGCCCTCTTATGAGTACAGTCTGTCACGAATGCGCACAGATCACACGCGTAGTAAGCGGTTTAGAACAATACCGTTTGAAGTCTCTTGCAAAACTGGCTCAGGCTCAGGAATGGATCCTGGACGTGAGCTGGTGTAACCCGTTCCAGGTCTTCGGGCCGGAGACCTCGAAACTGCGCTGGCTGCCATATCACCACACGAGGTTCACGCCCGGCGGGGACAGCAGATTCCCGTGGGCTGCGGATCAGTAGACGGCGTCGATGCGGATTTGTTGAGAGGAACATGAGAGAGACACACACATTGGCGTTTTGAGTGAAAGCCAGGCAGTGCGCTCTGATTAAACTTAACTTCTTCAGGCTCTTTTTTACAAGGGGTCATCTTTGCATTGACCAATGCAAACATTCCGACTGCAGGTATTGTGGTCAATGCAAACATGACTCCTAGTAAAAAAAGGTGTCAGTTTTGTTGCCAGATAAAAGGGAAAAAAAACAATTATCACATTTTGCTACTGGCAAATGAGGTTCCAATGGTGGTTCTTCAGGCTCGTTGCTGTGTTGCTTTTCGCTGTGGAGCTCAGATTACCCCAAAGCGCTCCACCTTGTTCCCGCCCACCTCTTTGGTTAATGATCTTGATCCCTTTCGCCCCAGGCGCTGCTTATTCTGATATTCTCAGTCAGGTCATGTTGAGCGAACTTGTTCACGCGTGACCTCTGCGTTGCTCGCGCTCACCCTGGGCCCAATTTTTCGGGGAACGTAAAAACACCGATACAGACAAAGAAACCGAAACACGCTGAGATGGTGCGCAAAGCGGCGTGGAGCGATGCAAACCCCGGGGCGGGAGTTTACATTGAGAGACAGGAAGAGGAACAACATCAACAACGTCAACAACGCATTGATCGGATAAACAAATGCAAATTGCAGACATCGTAGAGGCTCTTCTTCAGGAGAGTAAGGGAGGCTTGGGCAGCACACAATGACGAGAGGGGACGGTGGCGAGTGGTCGAGACTTTGTGCTGGAATGGCATACGATAGATGTGGAGCGACACCGAGAGGACGGCCACCGTGGAGGTGGAGCGATGAGATCAGCTCGTGCTGCCAGAGCTGAATGGATGCGCGTGACCGTGGGGGGCAGCGTCAGGAGCACTTCATTCAGCAGTGGATAGGACAAGGCTAGTGGTGGTGGTGATTAGTTTGTTTATTTGTTACACGGATGATGCTCCGTTTAGACGAATGCCCGCCTATTTTGCGAGGGAGATCCACGGCGCATGAGCACAGCAGCAGCATCAAAACAAAAGACAAGAACGTGAAACATTGCAGGGAACGAGTTCAGGGCCCTGAAGAGTTCTTGCACAACGAACAAACGAGGCATTTAATGGTAGTAAACAAACAAAACACAGGCGAGTCAAAGGCAGTGCGCGTGTAATATGAAGCGTTGGGCACAGGTGCACGTAAGCTCCATATTTCAGTCTAATAGTGACACAAACACAAGCCGAGTGCCGGTACCGCGTGTTTATCGAGTTGGTTTAGAGGACAGAGGGGGTATAGCTTGCGTGTGTAGCTGGTCTTGTAAAAGGACTCCCCCCCCCCCTCCCGATGGCACTCAAGTCACTGATCCCCCACCCCTGTTCCCCCAGTCCCTGAATCCCGCAACAGCAATTCCCAAATCACAGCCTCTGATTCCACCCCCCACCTCTCCTTCCCCCTACTATGGCCCCCACCCCCCCCCCCCCTGGCAGGGTGTTATTTAAGGATTTCACACAACGCAGAGAGAGAGAGAGAGAGGCCTCCCGTCAGGGTTCGCGTGTGACACCACAGCCGCAGTGAGCCCACGCTGTCAAATTAAGCCGATTTAGAGCGACCCCGCGTGTCCGTGAGCCACGGAACCCGGTGCCAGTTCCGCCCTCCCTCCCAGCTCCGTGTTCCGTGGTGTTTTCTTGGTCGACCCGAGTGGTCTGCCAGCTTGTGCTGCCGCTGGAATTATCCGCACCGGTTTGATTGCACGGGGGGCCTGGCTGGTTGGCTGGCGATGGAAATGCATCGCCGTTTTGATGACGCTACCTTCCAGATATGTTGTAGGTGGTGGCGACAGGTTACTCTGGGAGAATGGACGATCCTCGTCGCCTGAGTTCTCACCTCGTTAAACGAAATATATAAATGTAAACACTTTTTTGTGTAAGTCTATAAACGCGCGCCTGTACGAATTTGCGATGTTGTGAGCACCCCTCCAACACCCTTCCAAACGCTGATGTTCCTTCTCAAGGGATTTCCCCAGTGAAATAGTTAGCAACAAATGAACACTTAATTTTTATTTTTTCGTCAGCTGTGCATTTTTGATCTGGGACTTGGGAGGCTCTCTGGAAGAATTCTGATTGAGTTTTACTTCCCGCGCGAAGCGCTGCAACTCAACTCGCGCGTGAACTCGAGCTTCCTTGATGTTCCATGTTGGTGAATATCATCGTGAAGACTCCACTTTAGCCCATTTGGTTTCCTTCGATTCGAGTTCCAGGAAAAGTAGGACAACTCTGGGCCAACCCGACGAGTTGATGTCCCCAGGGAAGCTAGACATGAGTGTCATGGGCAGGTTGTTGCGTGGCAGGAACATCTCGGGGGTTTGTTGGTTAAGACCCCTTGAGTGGAACATTCCCTTTATCGATTGCCTCATGCATAGCAAACGGTCCTTTATAGATTGAAACGTAAATATAAAAGATAGATTGAAATTGCATTCCGACAAACGCTCGCGCATGAAAGACAATGCTGCCTTGTTTGTGAGCCATGTCTCCAGCCGCTTATGAACATCACGCGCAAGGCCGTCCTGGTTTATAGGGCGATTGCTATCACGCCGCAGTGCGTACGACCCAGGTCTGGCTCGCCATTTTCTGTGCATTCAATGTTTTTTTTTTTCTTTAACCGTGGTGGTGTATTTTATATTCGCAGCAATATTTAATGTGCCGGTAAAAGTCACTTTGATCATTTGTTGATTACTGTTGTTGATGTACTCGACATTCTGTGGGGAAAAGAGCTTCATAGCTCATCAGATTTCTTCAGAATAAATAAATATTCTGATCCCCCATGTCAGTTTCATGATATTAGACATCTGGACTGTTTGTTTGCATGTTGTACTGTACTGCGAGTCCTGGGGTTAAGTGAGCCTGGCTGGACCCTCCTGATAAAGAGTCATGAAACCCGTGCGTGGTGGAAGTAAAAAAAATGCTGACATCACTGCATTCAAACACGCCTCTCTATTGTTACCTTGAGCCAGTGGTGGAAATTCCCCATTCCCATGGTGGGAGGCAAGACTCTCTGTAGGACGAGCACCGTTGACCTCCCACAATCGTGGTGCCGAAGACTTCCGCAGAGGTGGGAAAGCAAGGCGTTGAGCCTGGACTTGAGCAGGGGCAGGGAGTGGACAGCATGGGCCGCTAGGGAGAGCGAGTCCCAGACTAACAAGGACGATAACACGATGACACTAAAAAGTGCAACACAAACACATGGGTGACTGTGATTCTAACTTAATGAATTAAAAAAGCAAAACGTGTACATTTTAACCATTTAAAAACTGTAATGCTACCAGCAGCTATATAACATCATTACTCTACAGCAGTGGTTCTTAACTTGGGGTTCACGCACCCCCGGGAGTTGCAAGATGCCCTTTCTGGGGTTCATATTCTTGGGTCTTTCAGTAAAAGTCACGTAGATAGGTTCAAAGAAAATAATCCAAAATAACAGAAAACTACGACGTTTCGATCGCAACGCGGCCGTCTTCATGAAGAAGACGTCCGCTTGTGTTTTAGCATGCCGATGCGTCAGGGTAGTGGATTTCTGATGATCGGCATGGTAATGGTTTCTGATAATCGGCATGGTAATGGTTTCTGATAATCGGCAGGGTAGTAGTTTTCTGATAATCGGCAGGGTAGTAGTTTTCTGATGATCGACAGAGTAATGGGTTTCTGATGATCGGCAGGGTAATGGATTTCTTCAGAGATCAATTACGTGCGTGACAAGCTGCCACAACCTGTTAGGCAGCTCACACATATTTAAAGGTGCTGTAACATTTTTGTATAACCAATAAATGTCAAAAATAGAATCATTATTTAATGTCCTCATGCATACCACGACTCCAGTACTGTCAACATTAGTTTGAGAAATGTGCCTGGTTTCAAAGGGACATTCAGCCTCTATTTGAGGCAGATTTTCCTTTTTATATCTCTGATGTTTTCCCCGTTTTACTACAAATTGGCCACTGTACATTTGATGAGCAGCAATCCCCAGTGCCTTTATGGGAGAAAAAGTCTTGCCCTGCTGAAACGTGGAAAACCAGATCAGGCCTCAAGTTACATGCCAATCTCACCGCTATGGACGGCACACACACTGTCACACGCAGTCGAGCCACAACTGCTCGTCGAACAAGCCCTGGCTATCGGACCAGCGAGAACCCGCTTTGAGCAGGCCCTTTTGCTCGCCAGCAAGAACAAAACTGCATCTCAGCGAAAGCAAAAAAACGGCACCGCCGTGATACACCTCTCATCTGCACTGTCACACTGTCTGAAGACACTGGGCCCCCTTTCCAAGGCAATGGCTCAACGTTGAAGCTGCTTGACTCGATGTTTGGCAACCGAAACACGTGGGTACACTTTAACCGGAAAACGTCAGCCGTACAAAAACCATCATCGACGGCTCACCACAGGGATCGGTACCGACTCCGATCCTCTTCTCACATCTTCACCAGTGACCTGCTGAAGACATCATCCCGTACATTTGTCTATGCAGACAACATAACAATGGTCACACTGAGAATCAAGCCTCAAGTCCATCGACACACGGACGGAAAGACCAATCCACCATCTTAATAACCAGGACATAAACGCCCAGTTGGAAGTAACTTTCTGCGGTGACCCTGTCAAAAAACGAGCGGTACTCTAAATACTCAGGCCTAACATGAGACACATGCCTCACATTCAAAAAGCAGATCGAAAAGGCGTGTGCGAATAACAGAAAGCAGAGGGAGCTCTGATTCAAACACTGGCCATCACAACGCGGGCAGCCGTCACCAACACTCTCCCTCTGCCCGCCCTCGCCAACGTATCCTCCAGTGCTGAGGAATGCGCGCCAGACTGGGCATCAAGAATTTGGACGTCCAGATCAATAACATCCTTCAAGCAATAACGGGCACTAGTGAAATGCACTCTCACCGATTGGCTTCACCCGTTTTGACTGATATTAAGTCAGCGTAATATCCACCGGGGATGCCACGACATCAAACCAACTAGGAAAAATACGAGGCATAGACCTCCCGTTACACCAGGACCTGCTGCTCGACCCTTCACGACCTCTTCTGAGATCCCCGTAAAATAAATCTGGGATTGCGCGAGAAAATTACTTGAAGCAGGGTCAGCCGAAGGACCACTGCCAACAACTATGGAGTTCTGCAAATGGATACCAATTCAAACCTTCACCACCACTCCGCATGGCTTTGATCTGCCAAGAAAACTGTGGCGCTACCATCAACCGCTTCAGAACAGCAACTGTGAAAATTTACAGATGACCCATTGCGTGACTGCGGCCACCCAAAACCAAAACAATGGACCGTATCACAAGCAGCTGTATTCTACGCCTACTCTTCGGTGGACTGGACAGTGCTGGTCGCGCCGCTCCCGAAGCTATCGCATGGCTCGCAAACTTAAACCTGGATGTATAATCTACATGTACTTTCCATGCACTAAAAGTAGAAGAATACAAGTGTTGTGTCATGGCACGAGATGGAGAATCCACTCGGATCTCTCACTGAGCAGTGTATCAACCCTGTGTTGGAGAACAGCCCCATGGATTTGGCTTTCAGAGCAACTTCTAGATCAACAACTTACATTATTACAGCTGGAATTTTTTGCATATTTATTGAAGCTAAAAGGCACATTTATACGTGTTTTTCCTAGAACAGTCATTTGTGTCTGGGCCGAGACGGCCAACTCATTAACCTTGAGAAGCCACGTTTAAATCACAAAACAACTGAGTGCTGGAATTGAACCGAGGGTTTCAGCTGTGCTGGCTCAGAGCTCTCACCTCGGTGCCAGCTGCCAGCCAAAAGTATTTCACGTTCAAACAAGCAATGGGGCAACGCTAATATCCACTGGTGTCTACCGGGTGGTGGTAGTAGTGTAAATTCCACATTCCTTTGGCAGTGCCCAGGTCGGCTCGGTGGAGCGTGACATGTGCCGCATTGCGTTGGCACGCGAATGCCTGCAGGCAATGCTGACACACTATGTGGCATTTGCTGATTGACGAAACAGGTGCTCCGGGTTAACTCATGGAGCACTGCTATCGAAGGCACGCCTTGCACGTCACCAGTCCCGACGCGCTCCGTCCTCGCGAGCGATGCGTCTGTTTTATTTTGCTTGGATTCAAATGCACCTCCCCCGCTGCAGTGCCACGTTATGCAATCTGCGATGCTGCGGCTCTCCAGTAAACGTGGCACCTTGTTGGTCCAACGCTTGTAACCACATGGCAAGGGTTGGTCCACCGATTCCCAGCCATATGACAATGATGCGCCAGCATATGTTCACCGGCTTGAATGCGCCTCCGATCTCATCAGCTCTCGCAGGCTAAGCAGGGCTGAGCCTGAAAAGTGTTGTGACGGTGGGCCACCACCACCGTGCATAGAACAGGTCGTTGTCATAGGTGATCTTACTGAGGCGCATACTCTCACGACCGTGCATTGCAAAAAACTGCTCTAATTGTGTTATGTAGTTCTACGGCACCTTCAACAACCCGTACTGACCGGAGCGGTGAAGCATGGTCAGACAAACCCCTTGATCCGTGTGACGCGGAGAGGCCCTCATCCAGCAGCGGATTGACAAAGAGGTTCCGCGACATTGCAATGTCTGGTTGGGCAGTGCTTGGGATCAGGAAGCTGACTCTGGGTAGGAATTTTGCGACATCCGATTCCCAGCTAGGGTGAACATCGGTGGCCATCGGGTGTTTGAACTGGCCCTCTTCACCAACCCACTTTCGCAACCCCAGTGACCAGCAACAATATCAAAATCGGAATCTTTCATTATCATGGACGTGGTGGGGGATGGGGGTGGAGGTGTCCTTCATCGAGCAGTGGTGTGATATACGGGCCTGTAACCACGGCACTGCCATGCATAGCAGGCATGACCAAAAAGATTTCCAAAATTCTAAAAAACACAAGATCCAGGTCCGATTCAGTACAGTACACAAGATCCGTGATCTGATCCCATTCGTAAAGGATGTCATTCTTGACTTACAGTACCCTGGTGTCTACAAACTGAGTTGCACTTGTAGGGATTGTTATATAGGGGAAACGAAACGACATGTTTCTGATCGCATTCGCGAGCACAAGTCGGATTTGAAACATGGCAGAACGAATTCTTCGGCCGTAGCTGACCACTGTTGTAATACTGCAAGTTCTCATGACATTGTGTTCTCCGATACCAAGGTACTCTGTAAACCTCCAGGTTACTACCAAAGATTTGTCCATGAAGCCATCCAGATATACAAACATAGACACAACTTCAACCGAGATGATGGATTCAGATTGAGCAATCATTGGAAGGATGTAATTAACAAAGTCAAACGTTAGCTGCCGTGCCGTTTACTGCTAGACAGCCAGTTTAGATTTCATTGTCAAAAACATATCCATGTCCCCAGCCTGTTACCCCCAGCTTCACACACTGCCATCACCATTACCACACGCTGTTGTTTTGGTCTTCTTTAGCTTAGCTTGTGCATCCATGAAGCCATCTAGATACACAAACATAGACGTAACTAACCGAGATGATGGATTCAAATTGAGCAATTAGTGGAATAATGTAATTAACCAAGTTAAACTTTAGCTGCTATGCTAGTTTAGATTAAAATTTATAAACATATCCATACTACCAGTCTGTTACCCCACATTACCACACGTAGTTTTTTAGGCTGCACATTTCAGTTTGAACTCTTTACTAATTTACCTGGCAGCATACCAAAAGGCGGCTTATATACTTCCACCATCGACATTGCAAAGCCTCAGTTTGAACTCCAATCGTTGCTCGGGGTACGCAACGCTACCTCCCGGCCCACACCCTGCCCCGCCACACTCACCATGCCCCCTCCCCCCATCCCCCCGCGACTATATAATTACTCGTCACAGCCACCTCTGAGACACACTTAAGCGGTGTGCTTTCGCTTCGTTGTCCCCACCTGAAGAAGGACGCTTGTGTCGTGCCCGAAACGTCGTGATTTAATTTATTTTAATCCTTTACCTGCGTGACTTTACCGAAAAAACCAGAGAGTACGGCACTGTCCGTTGCGTAACTTCAACACAGAACCTTCCAGGCGCGGGTGGAGGAGGTGGCGGTGCGCGCACCTACGATTCGAAAGTCACGGGTTGGTGGACCGCGCCGACGTGTGTCACTCCAAAACCCACTGGGCCGTGAGTTGGAAAGCACAGCAGGTGGGTTCAGTGCCCGTCCGTGCGACGTTTCACTGTTTTCTGCTCGTACGAGGCGCGTTTCCTCCAGATACCGCGGTGGCTTTCTCCCCACCTCAAGTACCCGCCGGCGGACTATCGAGTTACGGACTAACCGCCCGGAGTTGCTCCCCTCCCGCCGAGGGTCAGTCTCCCTCGGGTCCTACGGGACCGCAAGTCGTCCGATTCGTTTCAAGAGAAAACAGCCACACGGTGTTTTCCACCCCAAGGCTACGCACGTCTGGCAAGAAACACGTTTTATAGCCTGACTTGATTTACCTAATGCATGTTGTTACTTAATCCAGGCTGTGGCCCTCCCTCACATGAGCCCCAGAGTTGGCCCTCATTAAATGTAGAATTGACCCTCGAGTTAAATGGAGAGTTGACCCTAGTTCAATGTAGAATTGACCCTAGTTACATTGAGACATAAACCTACTTGTCCTGTGGATTGAACCCACCCCCCGTCCTTAGGAGTGTGGAGATCTACCACTCTGCAGGGCTGTAACCGGGAGATGAGCACCGATACCTCAATGCTCCTACTCTTAGGTTTTTTTCCGGTAAAGTCACGTAGGTAAAAAATAATAATAAAATAAAATAATAATAAATCACGACGCTTCGGAGGCAACACAGGTTGGACCGTCACAGCCAAATTTACTGTATCAACTGTAGCTTTGATTGTCCCACCTGAAGACGGAGACTTGTGTTGCCTCCGAAACGTCGTGATTTATTATTATTTTATTATTATTTTTCACCTACGTGACTTTACTGAAAAAAACCTAAGAGTATGAATGCTTGCAGTCACGAAAGCTTCAAATCTAGGACCTCAATGCTCATTTGAGCCGCGATGCACTTAGGGCTCAGCCCTGCAATATTTACAGGAACCGGTCCGCGTTTGCTCTCCAACGAGGTTCCTGAGATCTTGGGATCGCCTTCTCTGCTAAGGACTTCAAGGACAAGGCTCTGTTCCTGCAGGGCTGATCGCGCTTTTGCCACTGTGTCGCTCGCAAGCTTTGGAACTACACTTTGTGCCTTTGCTTGTAAGGCAGTCAGAGTGGTCAGATTTATTTTAGTTTGTCTTGGAAAACCCACCTTTAAACAGGCCTTTTCCCTCCATGTTCTGGCCGTTTACTCTGCAGGTTGTGTTTATTTCAAGCTTTTCATATACAGGGCGCATTGGGAGCTATGGAAAAAATGCGTCACTTGACAAATGTATACATTATTGTATGTATGTTGAACTTCTTTCGTACCGTACATAGCCAATCGTGCTAATGGGAGGTGCGGGGAAAGGACAACAAACTAAACACAAAAAGCAGTTCTAAAGAAATGTGTTTGCAATCTAGATGATGATTTAACAGTGCATAGCTCCAGTGGCTTCCTAATATCGGAAGGAAGAACGTTCCAGACGGCCGCAGAAGCGCATCTGAAAGCGCGCGATGCGGTGACCGTCTTTGTTCTATGACGAGCCAAAAGCCGCCGCTGCGAGGATGACCGCCGGAGTTCGCGTGATGATGGTTTATGCTCCTTGACGAGATGAGCGAGGCAACGTGGTTCAGTTGTTGGCAAGCACTTTGTGTGCAATGAGCGTCACCTTACAATGTATTCGTTCGGCAACCGTAAGCCAATGGGGCTCGGCGAGCACTGGACGGACACAGTGAGATATTGTTACCACTCGCGCTACTTATTGCTTGGTGTGCGCTAGTGCGTGCGAGCCTACAGCGTGTTGCAGGCGTGCCCTGTCCTGTCGCTCTCTCGCTCTCCTGTTGCTCGCACGCGGCCTCCGTGAGCCTCGGGCTCGCTCTTCCACTGCAGCAGCAGGGTCGCCAGAGAGTTATGAGCAACAGACGCGGCGCCCTGGCGACCGCGTGCACACCCCCCCCCCGTAACCCAGGGGCCTGGTGTCACGCATCCATTCGCCTCGGTCGTTGTTGTTGTTATTTTAAAATGTGGTTGCTGAGCACGGGGCGCCCACAGACTCAGAACGTCAAGGGGCAAGCAATGAAGCGGCGCTCGTGTCGCAGTTGCAATCGGCAAGAAGAGTGCAAAGTGTGCCTCTCTAATTGAGCAAGGTCAATTGTTGTTATTGTGATAAGAGTGTGGGGGGGGGGAGACGATGGGAGTGAATATCAGAGTGGAGCGGGTGAGTGAGCAGAAAGAAAAGCGAGGTGATCTCCAGTGTGGCGAGTGAGTGTGTTGTTGTGAGCTACAGTTATTAATATAGCATTAAACTTTACGTTTTTTTTACGCAAACACCGTTTGCTAATCGTAGTAGCTTCTAGCAAAGCTTCATGCGGCCTCCTGAGCTGCAGCCACGGTGAGATTCAGGTACGAGCGTGGCGATTCGTATCCTCGGGCTCTCGCGACCCCCTGCCAGCCCCACGAGTTGGCCGTGACAGCCAATCGCGGCAGTCGCGGCAGATCAGCACGCCGGTCAAATCGTCGTATAGTAGAGTGTATAGTAGTGTAATGTATAGTGTAGTGTGTGGTAATTTAGTGTATACCGATGTGAGGCTGTAACAGTGCGAGACCTTTGGTTTTTGAAGCAGATTTTGAGTGACGCTGCTGCGTCGGCTTCTACTGTGAGTGTTCAGTGCAGGGCGAGAGTAGTGAGCATACCTGTCAACCCATACGGTTTATCCATATACTCACAGGGAAATTGAGTTGTCAAGTCCATAGGGCGCACAGCCGTTTCAATACGGGCAATTTTTTTGTCTATTTATTTGTGTTTCTCCCTTGTGATGGGACTTTGTAGGATGAACGTTGAGATTTGTAAGGGCACGGGGTGACCACTAAGGTCTGAATTGGTCTGTCATAAGGTCGGGCACTGAAAGGGGTTGACAGGTGTGAGTGAGGCAAGGAATTGTGGTGGGGAACCGGTGGTGAAGGCGCGATGACAAAGGCAGGCGCAGCTTCATCATTTGTCCTGCTGGCAGCAAGGAGCCAATGAAGGGTACGGAGGAGGAGCGGTGGCTGGGTCAAGTCGTAGATGGTGGACCCCTAGGACGACACGAGCAAGGTTGTCCTGTCACGGTTGCACTTTGAGGACGTTCAAGGCAGCAGGGGCAATCTAACGCGGCGGAGTTGTGGCGCGACAGCGGTTAACGCACTGGCGCCTCGAACCCCGCGCGGCTCACGCCGGTGGTGAGCGACGTCTCCGCCGGTTCGCCAACCCCCACGCGCGCTGACCGGCGCGGTGAGGTGAGGTCAAACAAGCCCCACGGCCACCACGGGGCTATAATAGCGTTGTACCCTTCGCCGCTTACGCCGTTCCAGTTGTCTAAAAATAAGATCGCCCGCGATGCGTCAGGCATACGTACATATTTTGCATATGTGTTTTCCTGCCCATTCTTGTGTAAGCGTACCTGTTTCGTGTGCGCGCGCGTTACGATGATTTCTGGCCACTCCACGCCCTCACGTGATATGCCGGCCGCCGCAGGTGCTCGCTAAATAGCATTTGCGCTTACGCGTGATGAAACATAAATGAGAGATCGCTGTCTTTGTGTGTGTGTGTGTGTGAAGCAGTGGTTACTGCTTCATATCATCCGTGCTTATCCATGGATGAGTCACTCGGAATGATTCTCCCGGAAGCGCCACATTAATCCGACTTTGTTCTTCTACGCTCGGATGAAACGACTCGATTGTGGGTAATCGGTTCTAACCACACGTCCGCTGATAAGAGGACTTAACGTTGGTTAGCCAACTGTGCAAACAAACCAGGCGACCCAGAATTCGATTCCCATTCATGACCAATGACAATGGAGGATATCTGAACCGGTCCTGGGCCACTCCTAGGTGGACTGGTGCGGCGTTTAAACATCACTCAGCGGGGAGACAAAGGCGGCCCGGCGTGGTGCTGGCCACCCACCCCCTCGTGTGCCTTCATAGGTGCTCGCTAACAGCACTTGCCGCAACAGTCTGATAAGGCTATATGGGGGATCTTTGTCTTTGTGTGTGTGTGCGCGCAGCTCCCTCGGAGTGGGGACAACTATGCCAGGAAACCGGCCTTCCAACGCCAGCTACCCGCACCAGGACGAGTCTCTGGAGTACGAGTACTACTACGAATACGATGAGATTTCCTTCGACGACCTCACGGTGAACAGATGTACGGCACGCGAGCACCACCCGCACTCGTCCAATCCCTTCCACCCGCTCGCCGCAACGCTCACGCACCCACACGGCACGGGACGCGCTCGTTGACGAGCCATATCCGACCCGTGGTCAACTTTTTCAGTCGGCACGATATTTGGCAAAGGAGCGGCGATGCACTCCATCATCGGCAGTATTGGCGAAGCTGCCGCCCCCGGGCGACAGTGCTTCTGCCGTCGTGCCAAGATGTTGAATCTGTTTTACTTCCGTGTGGGATCTTGAGTTCTGCCAGACTGGTTGTGTTGTGTTTTCATTTAGCTTTGCTCCGCTGCTCTACGTTTTGGTTTTACGCGATTGCGTTTGTCATGTCGGTGACCCGCGCCGCCCTCGCCGACGAGACTCTCACCCCGGTCTCTCGAGCTCTCGCCTCGAGTCAAACGAAATCGACTTGGACACTGGCCCCTCTCGGCCCGTCAAAGCAGGCGCCCTGGCGCAGCCTAGCGTGGCCTGGCGCGGTGCACGAGGCGGCGGGGCCTCCACGGTGTCTTGCAGGCTGGACCGGGTGCTCGCTTGAGGGCGAGTTGATCTAGGAGAACTTGACCAAGTAGCCTGGAGTGCGCCGCTCTCCAAAGCTCAGCAGGGTTGAGCCCAAATCGCGTTTGGATGGGTGACTGCCGTGCTGCTGCTGCTGGGCTACGTGGCGGGGGCGGCGGAGGGCAGTGCAGAAAAATACATTGTTGCTTCTACTTCTAACACTGTGCTCCCCTTGCCTTTGCCGACCTGCACTGACCATGGTGAAGTATGGTCAAATAACCCCCACGATCTGCACTGTGTGGGGAGACCCTCATCCAGCAGTGGGTTGACAAAACAGCTTTCTTTATATTACATTGTCGTTTCGCCATCCAGCAGTGGTTTGTACATGGCTGATGATGAACTTGAAATACAAACTTAATTCCTCTTTAATGGCCGACCCTGTGACGCTTCATATTGTCCAGATTCCATCGTCATCGGGTTTTGGAGTGGACTCACACTGCTCATCTGCCTCCTCTTCATCATCTCGTCGCTGCTCTTCCGTCTCGGCACGCGCAGGTGTGTGCGTTTGTGTGTGTGGATGAGCTTCTGTGCAGTGAAGTATGGTTAGATAACCCCCATGATCAGCACACGGCGTGTGCAGGTACACATTGGGCTCCACGGTGCTGCGATGTTAACTACCTTGCCTGGTATGCAGGAGGTCGTGGGTTCGATCCCGACCCTGACGACGCCTGTATATTTGGAGTTTGCTTGTTCTCCCCGTGGTCGCGTGGATTTCTCTCCGGGTCCTCGGGTTTTTCTCCCTTCATCAACGTGCGTTTAGAGTATTTGGCTGCTATCAATTTCCACACGATAAGCCACTTCGTTGAGCTATCATTTACAGCCAGGTCGCTTCTGATCTTAAGTCTCTCTGTAAGACTACCACTTCCAGCTGCCCACAAAGTGGTAGCCGTTTTGCTGTCTCATGAAGCATGATGGATCCAGTTGGCAGTTGTCCAGGACTTGAAGGGCTCGTGACTCTGTAGCCTGCTCGCTCAGCCACTACCGCCCCGTGTCCCTGGGTACAAAGAGGGCCCCGAAGCAGCTCCTGTTGTCGATAGCTGTGGTTCAAAGGCGAGTAGGGAGCTGAACTCGAGTGTTAAACAGCAGGTGTTGGAGGCAGGTGTTATGTCGGTGTTTTTGTGCGGCCCAGATAGGTGAATATTTACAAAGCAACTGTAAAGAAGCTTCGGGCTTTGAGCACTGGTGGTGCAGACGGTGGCAGGAGCTGGGCGCCATTGCCCTCAGGACACCAGAGCTGAATAGACCCCCTCCCTCTGCCCCCCCTCGTCCCCTTATGTAAAGACAAATATTACCCATATATATTCTATGGGTCTTTCGGTAAAGCTGGTGATGGTCGGAAATACAACGAGCTCTATGGTGTAGAGCAGCGGTCCCCAACCTTTTTGACACCAGGGACCGGTTTCGTGGAAGATCATTTTTTTCACGGACCGGGGGGGGGGGGGGGTTCATCATTGGGTCTTTTCCCCTTTTCAAAGAAGCTCTCCAGCTCGCCCACCGCTCACCTCCTGCTGTGTGGCCCGGTTCCTAACAGGTCACGAACCGGTACCGGTCCACAGCCCAGGGGTTGGGGACCCCTGGTGTAGAGTTTTGATGAAGGGAATTCTTCTCGGCTGGATGGTGGTGGGAGCCGGGTTTTAGGTAGGCATCCGAATGGGTGACTTTCCTGTAGACAGAGTGTCCCATTGAGCCATCTGGTCTCTTTTCGATTAAAACATCCAAGAATGGTAACTTGCCATCCTCCATGGTGAATTTGATGGCAGGGTGTATGGAATTGATGTGGTTGAAGAATTGGCCCAACGCTGGTAGGCCATGTGGTCAGTTGACGAATATGTCATCTACGTATCTCTTCCACAAGGAAGGACGTAGAGTGGATGCCTGGATGGCATCTGTCTCAAAATTTTCCATGAAAACATTGGCTAGAACTGGAGATAAGGGAGAACCCATTGGGGTACCTTCAACTTGTTTGTAGAATGTTCCATTCCAGGTGAAGTAAGTGTTGGTGAGGCAGTGTCTAACCAGGGCAGGTACATCAGTATTCAGTCCTTGTTGGACCAAATCTTCAATGACCATCACCACCTAGCCAGTGAACTGGAGCACATACACCAAGCCCTCAAGATGAATGGATATTCGGACTACACAATCCGTAAAGCTATCACCCCAACCGTTGGGAAAGAACCATCTGAGGACCCAATCAAAACCATCACCTTGCCATACATAGCAGGGGTTGCCAAAACGATGTCCCAAATCTTGAACAAACACAAGATCTAGGTTTGATTTACTACCCCAAACCCTAGCTGCGGGGAAAAACTGTACTCCTGTGTAAATGTATTTCATAACCCAAGTTTTCTCTCTAGTTGTTTTAGCATGTTTCTGCATCGCTCAGATTCCCTCACACTTTACAGGCATTGCTCCCTTCCGCTCTGTTGGCTGCATCACTTAACTCACGAGATTCATGAAGGCAGGGGGGAGGTGGGCGGGGAGTGACGAGTTTATTGGCGGTGATTAAGGAGCGTCGCTGTTGTGTCAGACGGGGACATGAATTCGTTAAAGTATTATTGTCTGCATTGGTTTAACACAGGCTTTGGTGACCAATATCATCCATAGCCTTTTGCCCATCCAAGGACGAGTGTATTGCAGTAAATTTGACACTTTCAAGCAAAAAGCAGACCTTGACGTGATATACTCATAGCATTCATGCGTGTGCAATTTGTAAGGGCGCGGTGACACAGAACTAATTTATTTAAAGGTTATAATCCCTTGTTCATCATGACGTCCTTTTTACTTTGATGTCTCAGTAGCGTGACGGAGATCACGTGACGTGAGGGTTCTGCCTTTGCAGTGAGGGTTGTAAGTTGACGCCGAGGAGGGGGGAGGAGGCACCTCGCCCCCCCATGTGGAGTGACGTCAGCCACTAATTAATATGAATGGGGGGGTGTGTCCATTTGGAGGACGTCACCTTATAATGATTATTAATGAGGGGGGAGGGTGCTCCATGTGGAGTGACGTTACCTGCTCATGATTATTAATGAGCGGGGGGGGGGGGTGCATATGGAGAACGTAACCTGTTCATGATTCTTGACTAAAGTTTTCGTGACTGCAGGAATTAATATTCTTGGGTGTTTTGGTAAAGTCACTACGACGTTTCGATCGCAACGCAAGTGTGTTGCGATCGAAACGTTGTAGTTTTTTGTTATTTTCTTTGAACCTGTTCATGATTATTAATGAGGGGGGCGTGGAGTGACGTCACGAGCGATGCACACAGACATTCTTGGCTCATTATAGTCGGTAATAATAATGGGGGGGGGGGTGTCCATTTGTAGGACGTCACCTGCTTATGATTATTAATGAGGGGGGCTGGTCAATGTGGAGTGACGTTACGAGCGTTAAGGACAGACATTCCTGAGTGATTATAGTAGATATAATACAGTTTTTATTGGGTTAGATCGCGTAATTATATAAATGTGCCGTTAAACCCGCCACCACCAGACACAGCCAGTTAGTAAGGTTTGTCACATTAACAGAACTTGCAAATTCGTTACGAGTAACGTTACGAGTAACGAATTTGGTAGCGGGTCTAACGACACATTTATATTTACGCGATCTAACCCAAAAAAACACGTGTATTATGGATTGTTTACAATCTTCATATTAAAATAACAGCATTTATGGGGTTCTTGTGGCCCGATTGTAGAGCTCCGAATCCTTTACAGGTGGCCTGTTTCCCCACACACCCCTCAGCTTTCACGGCAGGATAGGGTACACAACTTTTATTAGGAAGCCACTGGAGCTATGCACTTTTAAATAAAAAAAAAACAGTGCAGAAGGAAGGAGGCGATGGCGAGGCATGGTGTCGGCAGCGTTGACCAGAAATAAATATGGTCGTAAACATGCAGTGTATATTTGGCTGCGATAAATTTCCATGCGGTAAGCCACTTCGTTGAGCTATAATTTGTGGCCAGGTCGCTTCTGAAAAAGAGCTACATAGCTCAGTGGGCCTTACCTCGTAAAATAAAAATGGTGAAGTTTAAATAGACCAATCATGAGCGTGTTACAAGCACGGTCGACTCTAACGCGCGTCTGCATGCGCGTCAGTGGGAGCAGGCACAACAGCTGGCGGAGGCGGTCGAGCAGCGTGAAGAGCCTGCACATGGAGGTGAGCACGCTGAGCGACCAGGCCGAGGGCAGCTCCGGCACCGACGCCGACAACCTCATCACCTACGCGACGTGCGGCAACAACGGTGGCGGCGGCGGCGGCGGCAACACCGGGCGCCCCTCTGAGCTCCGGAGCCCTCTGGCTGTGGCGACTCATGGCACGACATCGCCTCCACCGCCGCCGTCTCGGGCGGCCTGCACGGGACCCGTGGTTCGCATCGACATGCCAGACGACAGAGACGACGCGACGGCGACGCGAGTCCTCATGAACCAGCAGCTGCCTGCATCATCATCATCATCGCCGCAGCAACAGCAGCAACAGCAGCAACAGCAGCAGCAGGCGTTCCTCTTCGCGCCGTGCCCTAATGGTGGAGACGCACGCTTATCGCATTCGACGGCAGACACTAAGGGCTGCGCCAGTCTCGCGCCTCCAGGCCGTAGATCCTCTCTGTCGGTCACGTTCAGTGGAGACCTGTAAAGACCTGTGGAGACCTGCCCCTGGGGGTTTGCGAGTGATTCGCCCACGGGTAGCATGACTGTAATTGATAACCCCCCACCACCCCCTTTGTGTGGGGATACACTCAAAACATTCTCTCGGTAGCCCCTGCACCAGTGGGCGAAGCTGTCGAGCATGCAGGCGGTGCAACTGCACTGAGGCCCACTGGCCAGAGGGGGCCCCATGCGCCAAATGGGGCCCCAGGTGCCGGAGGGGGCCACCAGGTGCCGGAGGGAGCCCCAGGCGCAAGAGGGGGCCCTCTTACGCCAGGCTCCGAAGAGGGGAGAAGACAAGGAGGGAGAAGCACATTTCATTCCTCGCAACAAGGCCCATGCGGGCCATGCTACTCTGTGGCAGTGCTCTGGATGTGTAAGCACGGTTGCCCAGAGCACGCTTGTCTGGAGAAGGGCGCTGCCACGTGAAACGGACTTGACTTGGTCGCAGAAGCCTGTCGGCCGGCCCTTTGCTCGATACGAACAGCTTCAGTTTGCATGTGATGTTCGTTTGAATGCAGATTGAGTTTATTTTTTACATTTTGAAGTGAGGTTTTGTATTTCGTGTAAGAGGAACTATTGGTTTACTTTAGACCGTCGGTAGTAACATGACAAGCGTAATTTATGAAGTGTAGGCTGTTCATTGAGGTACACGTGTTGTGGGTGAACGAAAATGAGTGAAAGGATGGACAGCATGTGTGATGCGTTTTGATAACGTCCGATGAGGTTGGAAGAGGTGCGATGAGGTGTGACGAGGTGTCATGAGGTTAGGTGAGGGCTTGCTGAACATAACAAGGTAACTGGTATTTGCCAAACATCGAAATATAAACATTACCTGCAAATTACTCGATCGAGATGCACAAAGCAACATGGCCCCCTATTGCTAAAACTTGGCCGGACCGTCCAGAAGAATTAAACAGTTTATTGAGACTCGGTGAGGCTTTCTCAGGTAAACGAGCGCAATGATAAATAATCCAGTCGTGCAGTGAAGTGTGAACAGTGGGTGGAGAGGCAGTACCCATTGTGCTTCGTGTACCGTGATGCTAGTTTACAGGCCTATGCTATGTTACAGGCCTTTGCCATCCCACTGCTGGATGAAGGTCTCCCCAGGTCGGTAATGGTGGGAGGCTTTGATCACGCATTGGAACCTCCCCAGCCAGCCACACTCCTGGTACGCTGAGCTGAAAAGTCTGGCTCGCCGCTAATACAGTGCAAAGCTTATGTAATGCATCTCGAGCAACCCTCTAAATGATACCTAACAATTAACAACACTAATAGAATACATAAAACATATTTTTGATACATTTACTATACCCTGAAGACTATGAAATAAAATATGAAGATAAACCACCTGTGTTGCGTGATGTGGTTACATACTCACCGCTAAGAGTTGAATGCCCTCCGTTGAAGTAAAGAGCGAACGGTGAACACGAAAACGTGGTAAATCAAAGTGAGACAATCGCGGAGTGAAGGAGAGTCGGGGCCTAGAGACACGACTATAGGGAGCCATTCGCAGCTTCAAAACATGCGGCCACATTCTGCTTGGGCTGGTGAGACGGCTCAGCGCTAGCACGTTCCCCGCGTGTTGCAGAGGTTAAAAGTAAACTTAAAACTAAACCGTTTTTATTTTATTTTACCAGGTAAGACCCGACTGAGCTGCTATGTAGTAGCTCTTTTTCATAAGCGACCTGGCTATTCACAAATGATAGTTCGACGAAGTGGCTTATTCATCACGTGGAAATGTATCGCAGCCAAATACTCTGAACGCATGTTTCTAAATGTGGAGGGAAAAACCGGAGGACCTGGAGAAAAATCCACGCTGACCACGCGGAGAGCACATGCAAACTCCAAATATACAGGCATCCGTATCAGGATCGAACCCACGACCTCCTGCATACCAGGCGAGGTAATGAACATCTCACCACCATGTTACGATTCGAATCCGGCAGGCTGCTCTGCTTATTCCTGTGGATGTCTATTAACTGTAATAACACGCGCCGATTGTTTCACAGCAGACGTTTAAGATCCCATAACACTTGGAAGATAGGGGGGAGGCCACTGTGTTCAACTTTGAATCAGTCCAAATTTCCCAAACATGAAAAATGCCCCGCACGTTACTCGACACTCAACAGCAATCGTCGCCCCCTCCTGAAAAAAACATAGAGCCTTCCTGAAAAGAGAATATTGAGACTCGGCGAGGCTTTCCTGGGTAAAAAAAGCAGAATAAACACATTCCTGTGGAGGGAGCTGGTAGGAACTTTGGGTTGCTCGGTCAATGGCCAGGGTCAAGGGCGGCGTGGTGTATTCCGCAGATTTGGCCGACTGTGAGGGCGGGCACAAGCCGGCGTGAGTAGGTTAAACTTTTATAAGGGCACCACGGGGTGACCAGCCCCTCCCCTCCCCACCCAGCCCCACCCAGCCCCACCCTCCCCACCCAGCCCCTCTCCACCCTCCCCACCCAGCCCACCCTCCCCACCCAGCCCCTCCCCACCCAGCCCCTCCCTGCACGACGGACGGACACAATAATCCCCTGTGGGCTGGTGTAACCAGGAGGTTCCTACCAGTATAAATATTTAGAACTGGTATCATTTGAGTGTTAAGACTTTTTCAGGAGGATCCCGCATTGGGATGTTTTGAGCGGTTCACGGATGAGTTATTTTTGAACGCGCAAGACAATGAGAACGTACGGAGACCCCCCCCCCCCCCCCCCCCGCTGCATTCAACGGAGACGACCGCCTCCGCAATGGTTGTCTCGTGGCGGTGTCGCTGCGACGAATCCATATTCACTCACGATTACGTGCACTTCCATCATGTGTCAAAATAGCATACCGGCCAACCCATACGGTTTTTAACCCTGTATTTTGGTACAGGGAAATTGAGTTTTCAGGTCCATACGCCGTACAGCCGTTTCAATATGGGCAAAGTAAATGTCTATTTGTTTGTGGTTCTCCCTTGTGATGGGACTTTGTGAGATGAAAGTTGAGATTTATTAGGGCACGGGGTGACCAATAATGTCTGAATTGGTGTGTAATAAGGTAGGCACTGATAAGAGGTTGACAGCTATGAAATAGACCTACGTGTTCAAGTATTTAGCAGTGAGGTAATGTCCACGTGCAAATACTACGTTGATTGACGAGCCCCCTTTGCGCAGCGAAGAAAACAACACAGGGCAATTTTAAATTAACTGTAACAAACTAATGAGAAACGAGCCGGTAAACACGACAATAAACAATTATCTGAATCGCCCTGGCACTGAGTGTACGCGGCACGCAGATTGTACGGCTGAGCACACACTTGTTCCATCCTGACGGATTGATACCCACGCCCACCTCCATCCACTCATGCAAGTTGAACTTCTTTCGCACCGTACGTAGCCAACCATGCTAATCGGAGGTGCGCGGAAAGTGACAATAAACTAAACATAAAACCAAAAGAAACTAAAACGAAACACCAGGAGCTGTGACCGAAACCCAGGAAACTAAATAAAACCCCAAGATGGGACAGAACTGTGAGGGTTGGTTCACATTTGACCGAAAATAATTCTCTTTTGTAGCCAACAAAGACAAATATCCCCTGTATAGCCTTGACAGACTTGTGACAAGTGCTGTTAGCGAGCACCTATGAAGGTCGGCACGACACATAAGGGGGTGGGTGGCCAGCACCACGCCCGGCCGCCTTTGTCTCCCCAGCAGCAATGTTTACAGACCGCTCCAGGTACTCATTTCAGGCTGAGTCAACTTATGGGAGCCCCAGGACCGGTTCAGATTAAACGCCACTGGTGTCGTCCGTGAGTTGGACTCGAACTCGGGTCGCCGGGTTCGTGGCGCAGCGCGCTGACCTGACCGTTGCACGATCGCTCTCGTGGTCCGTGTACCGGCTCTCAGGCGAGAGCCACCTCCAACACAAATTCACGAGCCCAAAAGTCGGGCAGTGATGACGGTTTTTCTCAACTAAATTTAGTTAACCTCCCAGCACCAAATAATCACAGCCCAAAACGTGTGCTTATATAGCAGTTAAATATCAACAAAGCCCGGAGTGTCTCGTTCAGGTGGTCCAGAAAGAACGTCACGAGTTTCAGTTCAGGAGTCTCTCCAACCTCCGTTTCACTGCTCTAAACTAATCCAACTTTGTATTTACCAGATAAGGCCCACTGAGTTATGTAGCTCTTTTTCAGAGGCGACCTGGCCACAAATGATGGCTCAACCAAGTGGCTTATCACGTGTAAATTAGTAGCAGCCAAATACTCTAAATGCGTGATGTTGATTCTAAATGTGGAAAAATCGGGAAAACTCATAGAAAAATCCACGTGACCACGGCGAGAGAGACACGCAAACTTCACATACACAGCAATGCCTGTATACTCGGCGAGGAAGTTAACATCACGCCACCGTAGCACCCTCGTCCGTTCCTAAAGAGGTCGATAGGGCTCAGTAGTTTGTCCGAAACCGTGGCCACCAACAATGAGCCCAAGACGCTGAACAGCCAGGGGACTCACCCCTGACAACAGGTGGCCCCCACGGGCACCCCGGGATGTCTTTGAGTTCTGAAACGAAAAGAGCTGCTGGAGGGTGTCTCTCGGACTCTCCCGGCGGCCTGTGCCCAGTGGCGTCTCCTCCAAAGGTCGGGCGGTTCAGGTGCTGCCTCGACGCGGGGCTCGCTGCATCTCCCAACAGCGGGGCGCGTCCTTCGGCTGACACGGAATACGGCGAGCAGTGGTCAAGGAGACACCCCGATGGTTCGACTCCATCAGAAATGGCACCGTTGCATCTGCGGCCCGGTCTCCTCGCGATCGAGAGCTCAGTTCGAGGGAGGAGACGGCTGTGGTGCCACTCTTTGGTACACATCACTCCGCCTTGAAGCGCAAACTCCCGCAGCAAATTGCGCAACTTCGACCCTTGAAGGAATGACGCCGCCCCCGTGGTCCCCCCCCCATGTGATCCGTGGATCGAACAAATCCGATTAGCACGGTTGGCTACGTACGGTGGTGCGAAAGAAGTTCAACATACATACACCTCCATAATCGAGGCTTTCGGGTTAAATCGCGTAAATATAAATGTGTTGTTAAACCCGCCACCACCCGACGGAGCCAGTTCGTAAGGTTTGTCACATAAACAAAACATGCCAAGTCGTTACTGGTATAGCAAACTGGTGTGTTGGAGAGTGAACCCACTGCAACATTTACAATTTGAGTAGCGTGACGTTTCGCCAGCAATTACAACCACGAGCATCATCAGGCGACAGCCAGAGTTGTGGAGAAATCCTCCTTCTGTTTCGGTCTTAAATAGAGGCAATACATGAGATGTCCGTCACTTGTGAGCCGATCAGGTGCAAAGACCAGAGGGGGGGGGGTGAGGTATTCTTATACATTACAATGGATATCTATTATTGTTTGGGTCCTTCACAGTTAATCAACAGACGTAACAATATGCATGTACATTATGTATGCACATTATGCATGCACATCAATGTATGTATATTACAGTCGCCTGTCAGCCAGTGCCGAGCTACCAGATCCTGAATTCCCCCCTGAGCCATCGCTTGAACTGAATCTGTCTCTCCACCGCCCCCACCTTTACCGCAGCGGCTGGGCCGCCCCCCCCCCCCCGTCCCACTCACTTGCACATCAGGCTTCGCCAATCACCCCGACCTGTAAGGAAACCACACCTGTCACCCCATACGGTTTACCACATGTTCTTGTGTGGTGAGTTCAACTGAGTCGCAGACGCACTTCTTAGAGGCAACACATTTATTAAAAACAACACACGGGGTACTACCCCTTAACCAGATAACAACCTATGGTGGTGACCACCAGGCTAACTGCACTGATTACAACGTAACGAGCTACAACGGACCGGACCACAGCTTGGGTCCAGGTCCACGTGTTGGTGACTCTTGTAGGACACAGAACGTAGAACTTAGATTCTTCAGGATGAACAACAGCAGCCGGCCCCTCTCTCGGTGGCGTGGCTGGCCCCGCCCTTAGCCACGACCCCCTTCTCGAACCCCCGAGCAGGATCTCGACCCTGACACGTGACCACCCCTAGCCCCCACCTGGGGGCCCTGTGTAGACTTTACCGGTCACGTGTCCTCTAGGGTCAACCAGAGTGCCATGGCCCTTAGTAACCTCATTTCCATGGCCGGCACCCTGACACCCCATCCTGTAGGGGTCGGCACTGCACGCAGAGCGTGGTGTCATCCGTCACTGCCAATCAGCGCTCACCGAGCCCCTCATGGGCCGGTACTGCACCCAGATACACGTGGTGCCCGCGATGTCAATACATCGCACGCCGTGCCTCTCTAGGGCGGCATTACACAGTAACATCCGCGATGTTTCTACACTTGTACAGGGAAATTGAGTTTTCAGGTCCATGCGGGCGTACAGTCGTTTCAATACGGGCAACACAAATGTATTGTCTATTTGTTTGTGTTTCTCCCTTGTGATGGGACTTTGTAAGATGAATGTTGAGCTTTATAAGGGCACGGGGAGACTATTAAGGTCTGAAGTCTGCAGCAAGGTAGGCACTGATAAGGGGTTGACAGGTATGGAAAACCGTGGGAAAAGCCTCAGATGGAGGTCTGATGCCGGGCCAACGCGATGGGCACCCCAACCCCCGGGTACAGACTAAGGCTCTTGTCGGTTCTCGGCACTCCTGTTTTGTCGGCCTTCATTCACGACTTCCTACAGCTGGTGCAGCTGCCCATGTCACTACTACCGCGGCGGATACTCGCTTGTTTCACGAGTGCTTGGTCCGGCCATCGGAGAGATGTCGTTACTGATACGTTCTTTAGTCTGTGCCCTCATTCGATGGGAGTGTGCTATGTGCCGCAGATAAGCAGATTTAATTTGAAATGATTGAGAAAAAAAGGTAAGCCTAAAAATATGAAAAGCGAAAATTTTCTTAAACTATTTCTGTTATGATTATATCGGATGATGCAGCTTTAAAAGGATGTTGTTAATTTCGATCGATAACAAATTCAATTTTGATTTAAAGCTTTCGTGACTGCAGGGATTCATATTCTTGATTCTTTCGGTAAAGTCACGTAGAAGGGAAATAATAAAATAATATAAATATAAAACAATATATTTATATTATTTCCCAAGAATAACATTCAATATTCTGACGGGACGACCGCATGGCGAGCGCCATGTTGCTTTAATTTCGTTTAGGCTTCAAGATTTTACTGTTATTTTAAGGCGTAATATGCCTCACTTATAACGAGCCACCGACTTATTACCCACTGCAAAGAAATTTCAAACGAGCAGCAAACAAATTAAGTGGCAAAAATAACTAATGAGAAAAACACCATTTCAAGATGTTATTGCTAATTTTGCAATAAAAAAATCTCGAAAAGTTAATCTCTGGTATTAATTTCTCCCACCTTATGAACAAAAGATTGAAATTTACATGACTCTGCCTCTTGTATATGTAATGGTTCGATAGAGGCGCACACACTGTTATCGGGAGGCAACACTATTTATTAACACAGCTTGTAATTACGCTACACATAGGGTGGCCAAGCCAGGAGGACTACTGCTTGGCCACGCTGACTTGAGGCCTCACTTCACTCTTCATGAAGCGTCTTCATCCCGGACCCGAGCAGCCCCGCACCTCGTGCAGAGCCCCCTTATATGCACCTCAGCGTGACCAGGCCACGCCCACCTTCTCGAATCCTCGAGAAGGCTCAGCTCCTGGCCACGCGACCCCCAAGGTCTCCCTGGGGTCCCCGGCCCCCACTTTGATCCGGTCACGTGTCCGCCCGGGTTCATACAGAGTGCCACGGCCTGACACAACCCCCGTGGCACTGACGACAGCCTCCCGACTCCCCGACCCGGCCGTGACGTCATGTGTGTACAGGCTCACACAGTAGTGACGTAGTAAGTCACTACATCTATACACTGTGCCTATCCTTGCCGTATACATATATTTACTTACGAAGATATGTTGGTTACATTTTTTTTATCAAGCGAAGAAAAAAACACGTGGTCAACATTTGTTTTGTAGGCCCTTTAGTGTTTCGTCGACTCTATGAACACTCATAATCAACGTTTGTTTTGTAGGCCCTTTAGTGTTTTGTCGACTCTATGAACACTGTCTATTGTGGCCTATTGGATAACACGGCCCTGCCCGGGCGGGTCGGGGCTGACGAGGTGTGCGAGGTGTGGAAGGGGCGGTGAGTGTCTGTGCAGTCATGGCATCACGTGGCAGCAGCAGCAACAGCAGAAAACCGCTTTGCTGCTCTGCAAAATAGATACGCGGACAATGGCTCCTTCATTTTTATCTGCACCTTCACATTGTTGAACACATCCCATCAGCTCCACTGCCTTCTTGTATACAGCATTTCGTTTTGCTTTCCGAACACTTTACAAAGTTCTAGATAAATGTTTTGAGTCATTGTGTAGTGAATCACTCAGAGACACCAATAGTAGGAGGTACTATATTTATTATCGCCTTCACAGGCACGAGGGGTAACTACATTGTGGTCATGACAGTTAACAGGCTGCCTGACCAACAACGCTCCAGCAGCACGACGGTTCCACTCCAACAACAGCCCCGCACCTTGCTCGGGGTCCCCCTTTTATCCACCCAGCGTGGCCTCGCCCCGCCCCCTCGGCCACGCCCCCCTTCTAGAACCCACGAGAAGGTTCCCAGGCTTTACCTCGCGTGCCCCCTCTGTCACCTTTGCCCCACATCCCCTTCTCCGGCCTATCACGTGACCTGCTGGCAGACAGCGCTATGCGCCATAGTGACCCATTCCATGTCACTGCAATTGAAAAACAACTTTTATTGCGCATTGGATTATGGATTTTAAAAAATAGTGTGTCAGAGCAAAAGTGAATTATACAACCTCTGTGGCTTAAACACAACGCGCAAAGCATCAGCCGTGGGCTTTTCTGCGGTGTTTTTTTCTTTCTCCTCCGCCTGGAGGGGCACCTATGCAGCCCTGGCACAGAATGTAAAGGAACCACTCTGGGAGATTTTAGCCCTTTTAGTTACAGGTGACTCAAACGGAGGCGTCCATGTGTAGTGGTGGTATTGACGTGCGCCGACAGTGATGGATCACGGGGCGCGGGGTTGGGCACGCGATGTGGGCGTGGCATGGACGCGCGCGCCGGTGGTAAGGCGCGCTCACACAAGCTGGGAAAAGAGGATCGTAGCGAGTGCGCAGTGATTGGTCAGATAAGTGGGTGCTCTCAGCGACGTCCGCAGGAGGGGTATAAAGGGAGACGCGCGAGAGCACTCGTGGTCAGTGTTAACCAGTTGAAGACCGAAGACGGGGTGGAGGAGGTAGTGGCCCGAGACCCCTAGTCCCGCCGTCCTTGTGGGGACCGGGGCCCTGTGTGGCTCGGAGCCGAGACTGGGGGACCGTAGTCCGACGCCCGTGTGGGTCGGGACGGTGGTACCCAGAGCCGAGACGGGCACCCCGGCTGGGTGTGTCCCGGAAGGCTACGGGGCGTAAGAGCCCGTGTCAGTACAGCTGAGTGGGTGTTGGTCACCCGTGTAGCTGAGTGGGTGTTGGTCACCCGTGTAGCTGAGTGGGTGTTGGTCACCCGTGTAGCTGAGTGGGTGTTAGTCACCCGTGTAGCTGAGTGGGTGTCCGTCACCCGTGTAGCTAAGTGGGTGTTAGTCACCCGTGTGACGAAGTAGGGTGTTAGTCATCCGTGTAACTACAAGTTGGTGAAAATAAAGAGTGTGCTACCCGTGAAGTCGTCTCCTGCCGAGTTACTACTTTACAACTGGCGTCAGAAGTAAACCTGTCTTCAAGGAGAATGGACACAAGGAAGACTTCTCGTTCCCACGTGCAAGACCGGGGAGACGACGACGTACCGGTGACACCACCCTCGGGGGGAGAGGACGAGGAGTTGCCGCCGATGCAGCACTTCGCGGAGATGGCCGATGCTCCGCCCGCCTCCGACACCAGCCTGCAGGACGCACACTCCCGCCTGGCGGAGTTGATGCTCGCCGCCGCTGCGATCTTGGCGGAGATCTCTGTTCCAGCGGCCGGTGGAACGCCTGCGGGGTTGGAAGAGGCGGCGCGGCTGGAGGGTTCCCGCCATAAGGCGTTTCGCGCCAAAAGTTTTGGAGTTGGCGCCATTTTTGAGGGTCCGCCTCCGGTTAGCGGGAAACGCGGACATCACGTGGCCAGAGGTCTCCACACAGCGCAGCCCGCGTCATCGGCGAGCGCCGGAGCTCTCCATTTTGCGCCTGCAGACGGAGCCGACATTTTCTACAACCACAGCGGCGCGCGGGAAAATCGTTCCAACGACGACGACGACGATCGAGTTCTCCAGCAACGATTGCCCGCGCTGTCGGTGTTCAAGGCGGACGGGGGCGACTGGGGAGCCTTCCAGCGACGGTTCATCGCGCATCAAGAAATGTCGGGGTGGTCCGACACCACTGCCCTGCGCGCGCTGCCAGCGATGCTCGACGACGACGCGCTTGCGGCCTTCACGTCTGCCCCGAGGTCGTCCCGCTCAACGCTCCAGGCCGCGCTACACCTGTTGGCCAAGGTGTTCGGGCCGCCCTCGACCTGTCGCCACCAGTTCTACGATCGGCGGAAGGTGGTTGGAGAAACAACGCTCGCCTATCGCACGGCGCTGCTCGCCCTGGCGGACTCAGCTTTTCCCCGCATGGACAAGGAGGGGAAGGACGCCATGGTGACGGAGCAGCTGCTGGCACTGGCTCACGGATTGGGAGTTCCCATTAATACGGCGGACGAAATGGACATCTGCTCCCTGGGGATTGCCACGAGTATCCACGCTTACGAGGTCCTAAAGCGGAAGCCGACGGTCGTCTGCGCATCGGTGGAGAACGGGGCACCGGCCGCCACGATCATCGGACCTCAGCCTGCTGTGCCTCGGGAGGAGGCCTTCGCTGGTTCAAGGCCGGGGGAGTGGAGAACGGGAGGTCGTTCGCCCACACGCTCCTCCCGCAAGCTGGAGCAACCGAAACCTACGACGTCCCTCGTCGTCTGCTACAACTGCGGCCTTCGGGGCCACGTCGCGTCCGGGTGCCGGGCCCCGCGTCAACGCACCGCGGGACCACGTCCGGACGACGACCAGGGCCTCAAGACATCCCAACTGAACCCGGCAAGTCGCGGCACCTCACACGTTCGGTCCACACGCACGGCACGTTCGGGTCGCCGCTTAGCGGTGGGGGGACCGTGTATGGGCACCGGGGGTTCGGTTCGGCGAGAGGGGTCCGCGTACGGCCCGAAGGCAGTCGAGTGGTCCGAATTGGCCCACAGGATTGTGGCTGCGTCGGCCGGGTCGTCCGTGGTAACGGGGTACATTGACGGGGTTGAGGTCCGGGTGCTCGTGGACACGGGTGCGTTGGCCACTATTATTTCGGACCTTATTTATAATATTCTTCCCGTCCAATGTCGACCACTCCTGCCGGTGGACGTACCATTTTACTCGGCGAACGGGGGATCTTTGGGAATCATCGGCCAGATTCGGGCGAATATTTGTATTGGCGACATTAAATTGGCGGGTCCTATTTTTGTATCATCATCGTTGGCCGTTCCTTGTTTACTAGGCACGGACTTTCTGTCTAAAATGCCCATCAAAATTCTTATAGACCAGGCCTGCATTGAGCTTCCGTCGGGTCGGCGGGTTGAGTTTTTGAAGAGTCCAAATAAGATACGCACGGCTTGTGCGACGGTGCAGGCGCTGGCAACCCGGACTGTACGGGTGCCCCCGGGATCGCAAATGTTGGTACCCCTTCGGTTGAGAAAACCCCTTGGGGCGGATGCGGGGGCACAGGGGGTTCTATTGGGGCCGTCTAACAGGGCTAAAGGGGACCTCGACTTAGCGGTGGCCCAGACCATGGTGAGGGGGGACAGCGAGCCGTTCGTTGTGGTCCTGAATACGGGGTCGCGGCCGGCCGTGATTACGCAGGGAACGGTGCTCGCTCACGCCGCGCCGCTACCCGTCGAGGAACGGCTCGTTGCTCACGCAGATTCAAATGTCGATACGCATCCCCAAAGTGAGGAGGGGACGGAGTGGTTGGACTCGTTGTGTGCCGGGTCCAGTACCTTGTCCAGTGTGCAGTTGGGTGAATTGAGGGGCTTGCTGCTCGAGTTCGCTGACGTGTTTAGCAGGCACAAGTACGACATTGGCTGCACAGACCTGTTGCGCCACCACATAGAGACTGGGGACGCGGCCCCTATTCGACAGAATCCCTTCCGGCTCAGTCCAGCCGAGAAGGAGCATGTGCAGTCGGCAGTAAATGACATGTTGGCGGCCGACATCATTGCGCCCTCTTCCAGTCCGTGGGGTGCTCCTATCGTCTTGGTTAAAAAACAGGATGGATCCCTGCGGTTCTGTGTCGATTTCCGCCGCCTAAACAAAATATCAATGGCCGATGCGTATCCGCTCCCCAGGATGGATGAGTCGCTGGATGCCTTGGCAGGAGCACAGTTTTTTTCGACGCTCGATTTGCTTTCGGGATTTTGGCAATTGCCCCTCGATGACGAATCAAAACCTAAAACCGCTTTCCGGACACCGGGAGGTCTATTTGAGTTCAACCGATTGCCCATGGGTTTACATTCCGCTCCTGCCACGTTCCAGAGGCTCATGGAATTGGTTTTGTCAGGCCTTCAATGGGACACCTGTTTGATTTACCTCGATGATATCATCGTTTTCAGCCGAACTTTTGAGGAGCACCTCCAGCGACTGAGAGCAGTGTTTCTCAGGATGCGTTCCGCGAAGCTAAAATTTAAACCGGCTAAATGTTTTCTGCTTCGGGAATCGGTCAGGTATTTGGGCCATATCGTTAGCCGTTCGGGGATCTCGACGGACCCTGCTAAGACGCAATGCGTCGGCTCATGGCCAACACCGACCTCTGTTACTGAAGTCCGCAGCTTCATAGGATTTGCCTCCTATTACCGTCGTTTTGTCAAGCAGTTTGCCACCATAGCCAGGCCCCTGCACGCTTTGACGGCTAAAGGGGTGCGGTTTCACTGGGGGCCGGAGGAGGAGGCCGCGTTCTGTTCCCTTCGTGACGCCTTGGTGCAGGCTCCCCCCTTGTGTTACCCCGATTTCACGCAACCGTTTGTGCTCGACACGGATGCCAGTAACACGGGTATCGGGGGAGTGCTCTCACAGGTGGTCGGGGGGGTCGAACGGGTGGTCGCCTACGGTAGCAGGGTTCTGTCCCCCGCGGAACAACGCTACTGCGTGACACGGCGTGAATTGCTGGCGATTGTGTTTTTTATACAGCAGTTCAGGCCGTATCTGTATGGCCGTCACTTTACGGTTCGCACGGACCATGCGGCTCTCCAATACGCTATGCGGGTGGCGCAGCCATCCGGCCAATTGTCCTGATGGTTGGAGGTCCTGCAGGACTACCAATTCACGACGATTTACCGCAAGGGGTTGCGCCACTCGAATGCGGATGCATTGTCACGGTTGCCGACGCGTACGGAATGCGCATGTCAGTCAGGATCGGCGCGGTGTAAACCCTCTGTCGCTGTCCCCGCGGAAGTGGTGCTAGCCGCCACGGATACTACGGGGGTCGACGCCCCCACGGGGAGGGACTCGCTGTTGGCATTGCCTCTCATCGAGTGGGGCCGTCTGCAAATGGCCGACAGCTCCCTACTCGCGCTACGTCGGAAGGTTGACGTTCCCGAGGGCGGGGAACGCGGGTCGGTTCCTGGGTGTGCAAACAGGGCCTCTTGATGAAGTGGGACTCCATGTCCCGGCGTCACATGCTTGTGGTGCCGGTTGCTGTACGGGGTAAGGTCGTCCTGGCTGCCCATGAACGACTCATGCATCTGGGGTTTCACAAAACGCTCGCCAATAGTAGCGAGACTACTATTGGCCGGGGATGGGAAATGACGTGGCGAACATTCTTAAGGGGTGTGTAGGGTGCGCTAAAAGAAAACCGCCAACAATAGCGGCTAATCCACCCTTGCAATCCATTCAAGTTTTGCGCACGAACGAATTGGTCGCGCTAGACATCTTGGGGCCCTTTCCCACTACACCTCGGGGAAATAAGTTCCTGCTGGTTGGCGTAGAGTACTTCACCCGCTGGCCCATGGCGTGGCCACTCGCCAACCAGTCGGCTGCGGCAGTGGCGGACGCCTTTGTCCAAGGTTACGTTTTGGACAAAGGCGCCCCCGAACGCTTGCTGACGGATCAGGGAAAAAACTTTTCGAGTGTTTTGTTGCGCGAGGTGTGCGACCTGTTGGGTACAAAGAAAGTACGTACCTCCCCGTACCACCCGCAGACTGACGGTATGGTTGAACGTCTGAACAGGACGATTACGTCTATGCTGTGCCAACAGGTATGCGACGACCAGGTGGATTGGGACTTACAGGTACCGGGGGTACTAGCGGCCTATCGGATGGCACCCCATGCGGCGACGGGGTTTTCTCCATTTTTTCTGATGTATGGGCGGGAGGCTGATCCGGCCATGGACGTCCAACTGGGGATTTCACAGCCACGTGCAAAATCTAAATTGGCAGACCATATTAAGTTTAACATCGCCAAATTGGCTGAGGCGCGAGAGGCTGCGAGATTGAATTCACGCTCTCGGCAGATCGCGAACGAGCGATTGCATGAACGGAAGGTGCATACGCACAATTGGGAACCGGGCGATAAGGCCTGGCTGCATTGTCCACACGCACCGTTGGCTACGTCCCCCAAACTGTTGAGACCATGGAGGGGACCGGTGGAAATTGTGCGGGTTGCACGACCCCAGAGTATACAGATTAAATGGGGAAACGCCGTTGGTACGTGCACCCCTCCCGACTGAAACCCTACGCGGCGCCGCGTGACCCCGGGTTGTGCCGTGACGACCGAGCGTGTGATGTGACCGTCGACTCGGGGAGGGATGTGTCGCAGGCTGATCCTCACGTGTCTCCACCTGACCCACCCCCAGGTGTCTCGGACCTGACGGCTGTTGACCGTCGGGAACCGGAACCCCGCGGCTCACGCGGAGCCCCGATGCCTGGCCCATGCCTTCCTGAACTGCCGGCGCCGCCGGATGGCCAACTGCGTCCTGTGCCGTACGACGGTCCGGCAAGGCGGACTCGGGCAAGGACGCAACACTTTTCATGAAAAAAAAATATATATATATTTATTCTTTTTTTGTTAAAGCCCGACCTCGTTGCCGGCTTCCCCCTCTGCCGGGGTAATGTCCCGTTCAAGGGACGCTCGGACACATTGGGACGCTGCATGAGTCGGAGAGAAAAGAAGAGGAAATGAATAAAGAATTTTTTTTTTATTGTTATTCTTTCCGCATACGCAGTATCGTTGCCACTCGCCGGATTGTGCATGTTGTTCTTGTTGTGGGTGTGGCGGTTGCTGGGTTTTGCGGATTGCGGTGTTCATGTTGTGTTGTTAGGGTTTGTTGTTATGTTACGGGGCACACATGGGGGTGAAGGGGTGTTGTATGTTTTATTAGCAGCCGGGTCGGCTGCGAGCTATGTGGTAGGGGGTGATGTAGTGGTGGTATTGACGTGCGCCGACAGTGATGGATCACGGGGCGCGGGGTTGGGCACGCGATGTGGGCGTGGCATGGACGCGCGCGCCGGTGGTAAGGCGCGCTCACACAAGCTGGGAAAAGAGGATCGTAGCGAGTGCGCAGTGATTGGTCAGATAAGTGGGTGCTCTCAGCGACGTCCGCAGGAGGGGTATAAAGGGAGACGCGCGAGAGCACTCGTGGTCAGTGTTAACCAGTTGAAGACCGAAGACGGGGTGGAGGAGGTAGTGGCCCGAGACCCCTAGTCCCGCCGTCCTTGTGGGGACCGGGGCCCTGTGTGGCTCGGAGCCGAGACTGGGGGACCGTAGTCCGACGCCCGTGTGGGTCGGGACGGTGGTACCCAGAGCCGAGACGGGCACCCCGGCTGGGTGTGTCCCGGAAGGCTACGGGGCGTAAGAGCCCGTGTCAGTACAGCTGAGTGGGTGTTGGTCACCCGTGTAGCTGAGTGGGTGTTGGTCACCCGTGTAGCTGAGTGGGTGTTGGTCACCCGTGTAGCTGAGTGGGTGTTAGTCACCCGTGTAGCTGAGTGGGTGTCCGTCACCCGTGTAGCTAAGTGGGTGTTAGTCACCCGTGTGACGAAGTAGGGTGTTAGTCATCCGTGTAACTACAAGTTGGTGAAAATAAAGAGTGTGCTACCCGTGAAGTCGTCTCCTGCCGAGTTACTACTTTACACATGGCTTTTATGACACTGGAGCTAGACTGTGCGCTGGGGAGTAATGCGATGTGACATTACTTGCTGTTAAATCATAAGGCATGGAGGCACATTGCTTAACAACAATATTTTTGTTTAATGGGGCTTTTGCAATTCATGTCCATTCTGGCTGGATCCTATGAGGCGTAAGGACCCGCGGAAAGCAACCATCCAGTGGCTAAACAACGTAAAGGTGAGTTTAACACGTCGGCTTTCACGACCAATATCATCCATAAGAGGTTTTTTAGGGTTAGATCGCAGACTTAAATATATAAATGAGTCCTTAAAACCCGCCACCACCCGACACAGCCAACTAGTAACTGCTATCTCGGAAACAGAACATGCCAATTCGTAACTAGTACAGCACTAACCGGTGTGTTGGAGAGCCAAGCCACAACATTTACCATCTGAGTACGACGTTTCGCCAGTAATTACAACTAGCTTCATCAGGCGACAGCCAGCGCAAAGTGGGGGGGGGGGGGGGGGTTAATGAGTCAATGTACATGATGCATGCCCATTATGCGAGCCCTTTGATCTTGTCCTTCCTGTACATTGTGTGTGTAGTGGTGATACGCGCTGGGATTAGGGATCGTATGCCAGCGCGTAATGATTGGCTGTGTATGTGGTGACGCGCGCTGACGGTGGAGGATCAGGGGTCAGCGCGGGGTCGTGGGTTACGGGGTACTGATTGGCTGTGGGCCGGTGACGCGCTGAGAGGGAGTGACCGGGTGGCAGCGCGGTGTGATTGGTGGAGTAGTGTTAACACGCGCTGGGGAAAACGGATCGTAGAGAGAGTGCGTCGTGATTGGTTCACTAAGGAGCGATGCTCACGTCGACGTCCGCATCAGCTCCGTCTCTCGTGAGCAGGGGCTATAAAAGGGGATGCACACAGGCGTAAGGGCAGTATGTAACCAGCGAAGAATGAAGACGGGGATGAAGACATAGGGCCCTGCGGTACCTAGTCCCGCTGTCCTAACGGGACCGGGACTCTGTGTAACCCAGAGGCGAGTAGCCATAGGCATAGAGTCTACACGAGCCGAATGCATTGTGTGTAGCCAGAGGCATAGGGTCTACACGAGTCAAGTGTATTGTGTGTAGCCAGAGGCATAGGGTCTACACGAGTCAAGTGTATTGTGTGTAGCCAGAAGCATAGAGTCTACACGAGTTAAGTGGAGTGTATAGTCCAAAGGATAGAGACCACCCGTTGTATTGTGACACGTCAAGATTTAATAAAAGTGTGTTACCCGTCAAGAAGTTCCTGCCGTCAATTCAAATACTTCAACTGGCGTCAGAAGTGAAACGGTCTTCCAAGCATGGATACAAGGAAGACCCGTCGGACCCACGGGATTGACCGCGGGGACAACCTCGACGACTCGGGCCAGCTGGCATCGGGGGGTGAGGACGAGGAATTGCCCACGCTGCAGGATCCGCCGACGGCGCCGGACGAGCGACGGGGGACCGACGCCGTGCTCCGCGAGGCGCACTCCCGTCTGGCGGAGCTGCTGCTCGCCGCCGCGTCCATCCTGGCGGAGATCAGCTCGTCGGGAGGAGCGGGGACGGCGGCGGACGTTCTACAGGGTCGCCCCACAGATTCCCGCCAAAATGACTTGGCGATTCCCGCCATTTCATCTGCGCCGACTTTTGGCGGGAACGGCCATCACCACGTGGCAGCGGTTCTCCAAGCGCGCCCACTTACGTCACCAACGCGCGCTGCGGACCGCCATCAAACACCCGCCACTGGGGCCGCCATCTTACACACCGACGGGGCGGCGGAGAGGAAGCACGAGGAGGAGGACGACTTCATCTTTCAACAGCGCCTTCCCACGTTGTCAGCCTTCAAGGCGGAAGGCGGGGACTGGGGCCAATTTCAGCGCAGGTTTTTGGCGCATCAGGAGATGTCCGCCTGGTCCGACTCTACGGCACTGCGGGCACTGCCTGCCATGCTGGACGACAACGCGCTCGCGGCCTTCACGTCCGCACGCAGGTCGGACCGCTCCACGCTCAAGGATGCGCTGGCTCTCATGGCCAAGGTCTATGGTCCTCCCTCGGCGTGTCGCCATCATTTTTATGCAAGACGGAAGGCGGACACGGAGACCGTGCTCGCCTATCGCACGGCGTTGCTGGCTCTCGCCGACGCCGCGTTCCCTCGTATGGACGAGGAGGGCCAAGATGCGATGGTTTTGGAGCAACTGCTCAAGTTGGCGCAGGACCTGGGGGTCCCCATCAACACGGCCGACGAGACCGATATTTCTTCCTTACGGGTCGCTACGAGCATACAAGCGCACGAGGTCCTTCAACGTAAACAGGGGGTCGTCTGCAACGCTGCCGTGGCCTCAGCTCCGGGCCCGGTAGTCACCGTGCCCCAAGTCGTCAGCCCACGAGAGGAGGCGTTCATCGCGGGACGACCGGGGGACTGGAGGTCGGGGGGTCGTTCGCCTCTGCGATCGGCCCGCAAGCTGGAGCAACCGAGATCTCCGACGACTGTCATCACGTGTTATAACTGCGGCCTCCGGGGCCATGTGGCCTCCGGTTGCCGCGCCCCACGTCAGCGCGCCATGGGACCTCGGCTGGACGATGAACAAGGCCCCAAGTCATCCCTACAAACCCCGGCAAGTCGCGGCACCTCACATGCTCGGCCCGCATACTCGACACGCATGGGCCGTCGCGTTGCGGCGGAGGAGAGCCGAGTAGGGTTCGGGGATTCGGTTCGGCGAGGGGGGTTCGGCCGGGACCGGGGAGACATTAAATGGTCGGAGTTGGGGCACAGAATAGTGGCTGCCTCAGCGGGTTCATCCGTCGTTACGGGATCTATTGATGGGGTCGAGGTCAGGGTGTTAGTGGACACGGGGGCATCGGCGACTATTATATCGGACCTCATTTATAACATTCTCCCTGTACAATGTCGTCCGCTTCTTCCGGTGGATGTGCCATTTTACGCCGCTAACGGGGGATCGTTGGGCATTATCGGTCAGATTAGGGCGTCCATTTGCATTGGAGATATCAAATTGTCGGGACCCGTTTTCGTTTCGTCCTCCCTGGCGGTTCCTTGTCTATTGGGCACTGATTTTTTGGCAAAAATGCCCATCAAAATTCTCATTGATCAGCGTTGCATTGAACTACCATCGGGTCGCCGTATTTCATTTTTGACGAGCCCTACTGAAATTCGGACGGCGTGCGCTACGATACAAGCGTTAGCGACACAGACCGTGCACGTGCCCCCGGGTTCACAAATGTTAATTCCCCTCCGGTTGCGGAAACCATGGGTGAGGGAGGCCTCGGAACAAGGCATGCTTTTGGGTCCTTCTAATAGGGCTGTTGGAGGTCTCGATTTGTCGGTGGCTCACACTTTGGTTGGGGCTGACAGGGATCCGTTTGTGATGGTTTTAAACGCTGGGTCGCGGCCGGCCGTCATTCAGCAGGGCACCGTGCTAGCTCACGCGGCGCGGGTCCCTGCGGAAGAGCGGCTGGTTGCGCAGGCTGATCCGAGCCCCACGCAAAACGTAAAACCGAAGGAGGACCTCGAATGGGTCGATTCGCTGTGCGCGGACTCTGACGATTTGTCAGCGGTACAGTTGGGTGCGCTGCGTGGGTTGCTGATTGAATTTTCGGATGTCTTCAGTAAACATAAGTATGACATTGGGTGCACGGACCTGCTACGCCACCACATTGAAACGGGCGATGCGGCACCGGTCAGGCTAAATCCCTTCCGACTGAGTCCTGCTGAGAAGGAACATGTTCAGTCGGCCGTTAACGATATGCTAGAAGCCGACATTATTTCGCCTTCTTCCAGTCCTTGGGGAGCACCTATTGTGCTCGTTAAAAAGCAGGACGGGTCCTTGCGATTTTGCGTCGATTTCCGTCGCCTGAATAAGATCTCTGTGGCCGACGCGTATCCGCTCCCCAGGATGGACGAGTCCCTCGATGCATTGTCGGGTGCGCGATACTTTTCGACTCTTGATTTATTATCCGGATTCTGGCAGTTGCCACTCGACGAAGAGTCTAAGCCTAAGACTGCATTTCGGACTCCAGGGGGCCTGTTTCAGTTTAACCGGTTACCCATGGGACTTCACTCCCCTCCTGCGACGTTTCAGCGCCTTATGGAGTTGGTTTTGTCGGGCTTGCAATGGGATACGTGCCTGATTTACCTTGACGATGTCATTGTTTTCAGTAAAACGTTTGAAGAACACCTCCAGCGATTGAGAGGGGTGTTCTTGCGAATGCGATCGGCTAAATTAAAGTTTAAACCGGCCAAATGCCACCTTTTTCGTAAATCCGTTAGATACTTGGGTCACATTGTCGACTCTTCGGGGATTTCTACCGATCCTGCGAAGACGGACTGTGTCAGTTCGTGGCCGACGCCCACATCAGTTTCGGACGTGCGCAGTTTCATCGGTTTTGCTTCTTATTATCGCCGATTCGTTGAGCACTTCGCCACCATTGCAAAACCCTTGCACGCTCTAACGGCGAAAGGAGTGAAGTTCCGATGGGGACCGGAGGAGGAGGCTGCATTCTGCTCCCTCCGGGATGCCTTGGTAGGGGCCCCACCCTTGCGCTATCCGGACTTTGCGAGTCCCTTCTTGCTAGACACGGGTGCTGTCCCAAGTCGTTGGAGGGGTCGAACGGGTGGTCGCCTATGGTAGCAGGGTGTTGTCGCCGGCAGAGCAGCGCTACTGCGTCACCCGTCGCGAGCTGCTTGCCATTGTTTTTTTCGTACAACAATTCAGACCATATCTCTATGGTCGTCACTTTACGGTCCGGACGGACCACGCGGCGCTCCAGTATTCATTGCGGGTCGCCCAGCCCTCGGGCCAATTGTCGCGGTGGTTGGAAGTCCTCCAGGACTATCAGTTCACGACTACATACCGTAAGGGGTTGCGACACACAAATGCCGATGCCCTGTCGCGGTTGTTGCCTTGTCACAAATGTGCGTGCTTATCGGGATCGGCGCGCTGTAAACCGCCAGTTACGGAAGGTATGGAGGCGTTGGTTGCGACCGCGGGCACACCAATTGGGGATGTTCCCGCTACCCCAGGGGGTCAGGACTCGCTGCTCTCACTGTCGCTGATTGAGTGGGGCCGTCTCCAAATGGCGGACAGCTCCCTGCTAGCATTGCGCCGCAGGACGGGGGGTTCCGAAGGTGACCATGAACGAACTGGCTCCTACGTACTTAAGCAAGGCCTGTTAATGAGATGGGACAGTTTGTCCCGGCGGCACGCGATTGTGGTGCCTTCTGCTGTGAGGGGGAAGGTTGTCTTGGCCGCACACGAACGCCTCTTGCATTTAGGAGTTAACAAAACGCTTGCCCTGCTTCAGCGTGACTATTATTGGCCGGGAATGGGGAGTGACGTGGTGAATATTCTGAAGGGTTGTGTTGAGTGCGCCAGACGGAAACCACCGCCCGTGGCAGCTAATCCACTGCTGCAATCTATTCAGGTCTCGCGCACTAACGAGCTCGTTGCACTCGATATTCTGGGGCCTTTTCCAGTCACGCCTAGGGGTAATAAGTACCTGTTGGTGGGGGTCGAATATTTTACCCGGTGGCCTATGGCGTGGCCACTCGCCAACCAGTCGGCGGCGGCTGTGACAGACGCCTTTGTCCAGGGCTACGTCCTGGACAAGGGGGCTCCCGAACGCTTGCTGACCGACCAAGGGAAAAAATTTTCGACTAAATTACTGCAAGAGGTGTGCGACCTGTTGGGTATTAAGAAGGTGTGTACCTCCCCGTACCACCCGCAGACGGAGGGGATGGTGGAGAGGCTCCACAGGACATTGACTTCTATGCTGTGCCAGCAGGTGTGTGAGGCACATGTTGATTGGGACCTGCAGGTCCCTGGGGTCCTCGCCGCGTATAGAATGGCCCCCCATGCAGCTACGGGATTTTCCCCGTTTTATCTGATGTACGGTCGGGAAGCCGACCCGCCCATGGAAACGCAGCTGGGCCTGCCCGCACCACGAACTAATTCGAAATTGGCAGAGCATATTAAATTTAATATTCATAAGCTGACAGAGGCAAGGGAGGCCGCACGGCTTAATTCGCGGGCTCGCCAAATTGCAAACGAGCGGTTGCGTGCACGGAAGGTGTCCGTGCACAACTGGGAACCGGGTGACAGGGCCTGGCTGCATTGCCCTCAGGCACCTTTGGCTACGTCGCCTAAATTGTTGAAGCCATGGCGGGGACCCGTGGAGGTCGTGCGGGTTGCACGCCCCCAGTGCGTTCAGATAAAATGGGGAAAACGCCGTTGGTACGTCCACCCCTCCCGACTGAAACCGTTCTCGCCTCCATATGGCCTCCCCTTGTGTCGTGAGGGCCGAGCATGTGACGTGACCGACGACCCTAAAGGGGGAAATGTCTTTGCCTGATCCTCACATGTCTCCGCCTGATCCGCTCCCAGGTGTCTCGGAACTGACAGCTGCCGACCACCGGCGGCCGGATCTTCGCGGCGGGGCCGGTCCTTCCAGGCCCGATCCGCGCCATCTAGAGCTGCCGGAGCCACCGGACGGTCGCCAGCGTCTCGTCCCATACGACGGACCGGCCAGACGGACTCGCGCTAGGTCGCGCTACTTTTTATGACCTACCACGTGAAGAGTCGAGGCAGCCGGAGCGCCTCGTCACTGCGTTTAGTCACAGAGACACTTGGCGCGTTCGTTTTCTGGTGTTCGCTTTTATTGTGTTGTTCGTCGGGCTGTATATTGCTTCTTAATTGAGTGTTGATGTTGTTGCGTTACGGGGCACACTGGGGGGGGATGGGGTTCTTTTTTTTTATTATTGCGTTAACGTTGGGTTGTGTTGTTGGTTAACAGCCGGGCCGGCTGCAAGCTATGTGGGAGGGGGTGATGTAGTGGTGATACGCGCTGGGATTAGGGATCGTATGCCAGCGCGTAATGATTGGCTGTGTATGTGGTGATGCGCGCTGACGGTGGAGGATCAGGGGTCAGCGCGGGGTCGTGGGTTACGGGGTACTGATTGGCTGTGGGCCGGTGACGCGCTGAGAGGGAGTGACCGGGTGGCAGCGCGGTGTGATTGGTGGAGTAGTGTTAACACGCGCTGGGGAAAACGGATCGTAGAGAGAGTGCGTCGTGATTGGTTCACTAAGGAGCGATGCTCACGTCGACGTCCGCATCAGCTCCGTCTCTCGTGAGCAGGGGCTATAAAAGGGGATGCACACAGGCGTAAGGGCAGTATGTAACCAGCGAAGAATGAAGACGGGGATGAAGACATAGGGCCCTGCGGTACCTAGTCCCGCTGTCCTAACGGGACCGGGACTCTGTGTAACCCAGAGGCGAGTAGCCATAGGCATAGAGTCTACACGAGCCGAATGCATTGTGTGTAGCCAGAGGCATAGGGTCTACACGAGTCAAGTGTATTGTGTGTAGCCAGAGGCATAGGGTCTACACGAGTCAAGTGTATTGTGTGTAGCCAGAAGCATAGAGTCTACACGAGTTAAGTGGAGTGTATAGTCCAAAGGATAGAGACCACCCGTTGTATTGTGACACGTCAAGATTTAATAAAAGTGTGTTACCCGTCAAGAAGTTCCTGCCGTCAATTCAAATACTTCATGTGTATTAAAATAGCTGTACCAACGGTAATCCCTATTGAAGTATGGTGCCCTGTATAGGGATGCATTTAAACAATGTATTTTTTTTGTATTATTCACTTCCACGGCGGTAGCTATCCAAATGGTTAAAATTATTTTTATTTCTTTCAATTTCGATAGATTATCTAATTAGTCTTGGCCAGTAGTAGCTAATTTTAGATTAGAAGTGTTCGTGACTGTAAGGATCCATACTCTTTGGTTCTTTCGGTAAAGTCACGTAGGTGAAAATAAAATAAACATCACGACGTTTTGGGCGCAACACAAGCGTCCGTCACCAGGTGGGGACAACCACAGCGACAAAACACAAATGAACCACAATACCTTGCGGATCTCGTTAAGGAGCATAAACCATCATGCAAACTCTGGTCATTATCGCAGGGGCTTTCAGCGAACCGTCGAACAATCGCGTGCTTTCAGATGCACTTATGCGGCCTTTTAAAGCATCTAGATTCAAAACTAATTTGTGTAGAATTGCTTTTTGTGTGCTACCGCTGCAGTCATCTTCGATTAGCATAGTTGTCTATGTACGGTGAGAAAAAAGTTCAACATAATACAGCATTGTGCAACAGCAGCAAACTTTGGACCGGTTTCAACATGCGGCGTCTCATCAGCAGTCAATTATTCGGCGTTGCGGAGAATATAATAAATATACATGAGCGGGCAATAATCCATCTTCACGTCTCTCTCGCACGCTGCTGCAGCGCCACCTGCTGGCAAGCAGCTGCTGCTGCTGCCTCCCCTCCTGCTGCTGCTGCCTCCCCTGCTGCTGCTGCTGCCTCCCCTGCTGCTGCTGCCTCCCCTGCTGCTGCTGCTGCTGCCTCCCCTGCTGCTGCTGCCTCCCCTGCTGCTGCTGTTGCTGCCTCCCCTGCTGCTGCTGCCTCCCCTGCTGCTGCTGCTGCCTCCCCTGCTGCTGCTGCTGCCTCCCCTGCTGCTGCTGTTGCTGCCTCCCCTCCTGCTGCTGCTGCCTCCCCTGCAGCTGCTGCTGCTGCCTCCCCTGCTGCTGCTGCCTCCCCTCCTGCTGCTGCTGCCTCCCCTGCTGCTGCTGCCTCCCCTCCTGCTTCTGCCTCCCCTCCTGCTGCTGCTGCCTCCCCTGCTGCTGCTGCTGCCTCCCCTGCTGCTGCTGCCTCTCCTCCTGCTGCTGCCTCCCCTGCTGCTGCTGCTGCCTCCCCTGCAGCTGCTGCCTCCCCTGCTGCTGCTGCTGCCTCCCCTGCAGCTGCTGCCTCCCCTGCTGCTGCTGCTGCCTCCCCTGCTGCTGCTGCTGCCTCCCCTGCTGCTGCTGCCTCCCCTCCTCCTGCTGCTACTGCCTCCCCTGCTGCTGCTGCCTCCCCTCCTGCTGCTGCCTCCCCTGCTGCTGCTGCCTCCCCTCCTGCTGCTGCTGCCTCCCCTGCTGCTGCTGCCTCCCCTCCTGCTGCTGCCCCCCCTGCTGCTGCTGCCTCCCCTGCTGCTGCTGCCTCCCCTGCTGCTGCTGCCTCCCCTGCTGCTGCTGCCTCCCCTCCTGCTGCTGCCTCCCCTCCTGCTGCTGCTGCCCTCCCCTGCTGCTGCTGCTGCCTCCCCTCCTGCTGCTCCCTCCCCTCCTGCTGCTGCTGCCTCCCCTGCTGCTGCTGCTGCCTCCCCTCCTGCTGCTGCTGCCTCCTCTGCTGCTGCTGCTGCTGCCTCCCCTGCTGCTGCTGCTGCTGCCTCCCCTCCTGCTGCTGCTGCTCCCTCCCCTCCTGCTGCTGCTGCCTCCCCTGCTGCTGCTGCTGCTGCTGCTGCTTCCCCTGCTGCTGCTGCTGCCTCCCCTGCTGCTGCTGCTGCTGCCTCCCCTACTGCTGCTGCTGCCTCCCCTGCTGCTGCTGCTCCCTCCCCTCCTGCTGCTGCTGCCTCCCCTGCTGCTGCTGCTGCCTCCCCTGCTGCTGCTGCTGCTGCCTCCCCTGCTGCTGCTGCTGCTGCTGCCTCCCCTCCTGCTGCTGCTGCCTCCCCTGCTGCTGCTGCTGCCTCCCCTGCTGCTGCTGCTCCCTCCCCTCCTGCTGCTGCCTCCCCTGCTGCTGCTGCTGCCTCCCCTCCTGCTGCTGCTGCCTCCCCTGCTGCTGCTGCTGCCTCCCCTCCTGCTGCTGCTCCCTCCCCTCCTGCTGCTGCTGCCTCCCCTGCTGCTGCTGCTCCCTCCCCTCCTGCTGCTGCTCCCTCCCCTCCTGCTGCTGCTGCTGCCTCCCCTGCTGCTGCTGCTGCCTCCCCTGCTGCTGCTGCTGCTGCCTCCCCTGCTGCTGCTGCTGCCTCCCCTGCTGCTGCTGCTGCCTCCCCTGCTGCTGCTGCTGCTGCCTCCCCTCCTGCTGCTGCTGCCTCCCCTGCTGCTGCTGCTGCCTCCCCTGCTGCTGCTGCTGCCTCCCCTGCTGCTGCTGCTCCCTCCCCTCCTGCTGCTGCTGCCTCCCCTGCTGCTGCTGCTGCCTCCCCTACTGCTGCTGCTCCCTCCCCTCCTGCTGCTGCTGCTGCCTCCCCTCCTGGTGCTCCCTCCCCTCCTGCTGCTGCTGCTGCCTCCCCTCCTGCTGCTCCCTCCCCTCCTGCTGCTGCTGCCTCCCCTGCTGCTGCTGCTGCTGCCTCCCCTGCTGCTGCTGCTGCCTCCCCTCCTGCTGCTGCTGCCTCCCCTGCTGCTGCTGCTGCCTCCCCTGCTGCTGCTGCTGCTGCCTCCCCTCCTGCTGCTGCTGCTGCCTCCCCTGCTGCTGCTGCTGCCTCCCCTGCTGCTGCTGCTGCCTCCCCTCCTGCTGCTGCTGCCTCCCCTGCTGCTGCTGCTGCCTCCCCTGCTGCTGCTGCTGCTGCCTGCCTCCCCTGCTGCTGCTGCTGCCTCCCCTGCTGCTGCTGCTGCCTCCCCTGCTGCTGCTGCCTCCCCTGCTGCTGCTGCTGCCTCCCCTCCTGCTGCTGCTGCTGCTGCCTCCCCTGCTGCTGCTGCTGCCTCCCCTGCTGCTGCTGCTGCCTCCCCTGCTGCTGCTGCTGCCTCCCCTGCTGCTGCTGCTGCCTCCCCTGCTGCTGCTGCTGCTGCTGCCTCCCCTCCTGCTGCTGCTGCTGCCTCCCCTGCTGCTGCTGCTGCCTCCTGCTGCTGCAGCTGCTGCTACCGCTGCAGTCACCGACAGAGGCCGCAGCAGCAGCGGCACTGCCGCCCGCTCGGCCGCAGCTCGCGCCTTCTCCTCCCCCCCCCTGCTGCTGCTACTGCTCCCACTGTCTGGAGCCCCCTTCGTGCCGCCCACTGCCCGCCCCTTTCTCAGTTCCTCCCTCTTCCTCCGCAGTGCAGAATCAGACATATTGATGTATCCTATACTCGACAAATCCGATGAGCTATGAAGCTCTTTCTTGTACGTTTGCGGAACTTCTTTCGCACCGTGCGCAGCCACAGATGTCCAGACATCTGTGGCCACGCCCTGCGAGGTTGCGGGGTTATTTGCCCGCGTGATGTGTCAACAAAATACATGTCTCGTTTTTACTGAGGGGAGCCAAACATCGGCAGGAGGAGGCGCACGGACGACGAACATCTCTGCCCTGGAGACTAACGTCGTGACGTCACCGCCCAACCCCTCGGCGACGCCGTGCGTCGTGACGTCACCGCCTAAACGCAGCGCGCGCTGCGTCGTGACGTCACCGCGCAAGCGCGCGGCGTTTACGCGGTGACGTCACGACGCCGCTCGCCACGCGTCTCGTACAGTAGCAAAGAGTCGCTGTGGGGAAGGCGACGGCGACTCCGTGCGACTCATCGGGGCAACGACTCCGTGCGACTCCGTGCGACTCGGTGCGACTCGGCGGGCAGCCGGCCCCGCCGCAGCGCGCGGCGAGTTGCCACTGACGAGCGCGGCGCGGGGATCCGGTGTCGAACTCGGGTGCCTGGGAACCTCCTCATCAGCCTCCTCCTCCTCCTCCTCCTATGCGCCAGCCACCACGCCGAGACGGGTACAGGCGCACGCACACAGCCCCCAGCACAGACTGCAGGGGCAAGGCGCGCTGTGAGCAGCAGCAGCAGCAGCAGCGAGGGGTGCTGCTGCCGGCAGCGTGGCAGACGAGATGGGGGGCGGGGGGGGGGCACCGCGCCCGGCCGCCTCTCGGCTCCCTGGTGGCGATGTTGACGACGCACGCCGCACCGGGCACTCTGTTTGAGGCTGAGGCGACCTAGGGCAGGCCCAAGATCGGTTCACTCGTGTTGTGAGCCCTGGGCGGGCATCCGACTCGGGTCGCAGGGTTAGTAGCGCAGTGCGCGCTAGCTGCTACACACCCCGCCGTACACGACACGTATGCACGTGTATACGTGTACACGTCTCTATGCATACGTGTCTATGTACACGTATACGGACACAGGTGTAGTGTGGTGAGTGAGTGGGTGAGGGAAGAGGTGGGTGAGTGGGTGTTTTTGTGTCCTGCAGTGTGGTGAGTGAGTAGGTTGACAATCACACATCATTTAAATGTACACACGTGTACATTGACAGTACTGTGAATGTACACAGACACGCGTTGTGAACATACTGCAATCATAGAACAGCACTGTCAAAGTTGTCACGTGCAAGAGTTGAACACGTTTATTGGATTGAAAGAGGTTATTCGCAAGAGCTTGGTGAAAGGGAATTGCAAAGTGGAGCAATGGGAGGGCAAAAAACAAAAATACAAGTTGTGGTGTCCTGCAGTGTGGTGAGTGGGTGGGTGAGTGTGTAGGTGGGTGAGTAGGTGGGTGAGTGTTGTTGTGTCCTGCAGTGTGGTGAGTGAGTGGGTGAGTAGGTGGGTGAGTGTTGTTGTGTCCTGCAGTGTGGTGAGTGGGTGGGTGAGTGTGTAGGTGGGTGAGTAGGTGGGTGAGTGTTGTTGTGTCCTGCAGTGTGGCGAGTGAGTGGGTGAGTAGGTGGGTGAGTGTTGTTGTGTCCTGCAGTGTGGTGAGTGGGTGGGTGAGTGTGTAGGTGGGTGAGTAGGTGGGTGAGTAGGTGGGTGAGTGTTGTTGTGTCCTGCAGTGTGGTGAGTGGGTGGGTGAGTGTGTAGCTGGGTGAGTAGGTGGGTGAGTAGGTGGGTGAGTGTTGTTGTGTCCTGCAGTGTGGCGAGTGAGTGGGTGAGTAGGTGGGTGAGTGTTGTTGTGTCCTGCAGTGTGGTGAGTGGGTGGGTGAGTGTGTAGGTGGGTGTGTAGGTGGGTGAGTAGGTGGGTGAGTGTTGTTGTGTCCTGCAGTGTGGTGAGTGAGTGGGTGAGTAGGTGGGTGAGTGTTGTTGTGTCCTGCAGTGTGGTGAGTGGGTGGGTGAGTGTGTAGGTGGGTGAGTAGGTGGGTGAGTGTTGTTGTGTCCTGCAGTGTGGTGAGTAAGTGGGTGAGTAGGTGGGTGAGTGTTGTTGTGTCCTGCAGTGTGGTGAGTGGGTGGGTGAGTGTGTAGGTGGGTGAGTAGGTGGGTGAGTGTTGTTGTGTCCTGCAGTGTGGTGAGTGAGTGGGTGAGTAGGTGGGTGAGTGTTGTTGTGTCCTGCAGTGTGGTGAGTGGGTGGGTGAGTGTGTAGGTGGGTGAGTAGGTGGGTGAGTAGGTGGGTGAGTGTTGTTGTGTCCTGCAGTGTGGTGAGTGGGTGGGTGAGTGTGTAGCTGGGTGAGTAGGTGGGTGAGTAGGTGGGTGAGTGTTGTTGTGTCCTGCAGTGTGGCGAGTGAGTGGGTGAGTAGGTGGGTGAGTGTTGTTGTGTCCTGCAGTGTGGTGAGTGGGTGGGTGAGTGTGTAGGTGGGTGTGTAGGTGGGTGAGTAGGTGGGTGAGTGTTGTTGTGTCCTGCAGTGTGGTGAGTGAGTGGGTGAGTAGGTGGGTGAGTGTTGTTGTGTCCTGCAGTGTGGTGAGTGGGTGGGTGAGTGTGTAGGTGGGTGAGTAGGTGGGTGAGTAGGTGGGTGAGTAGGTGGGTGAGTGTTGTTGTGTCCTGCAGTGTGGTGAGTGAGTGGGTGAGTAGGTGGGTGAGTGTTGTTGTGTCCTGCAGTGTGGTGAGTGGGTGGGTGAGTGGGTGGGTGAGTGTGTAGGTGGGTGAGTAGGTGGGTGAGTGTTGTTGTGTCCTGCAGTGTGGTGAGTGAGTGGGTGAGTAGGTGGGTGAGTGTTGTTGTGTCCTGCAGTGTGGTGAGTGAGTGGGTGAGTGAGTGGGTGTGGCCTCAAGGTGCACATGGCCTGGCACAAGCGTCGTGGTGACGTCACCGTCAGCAGTGTGGTGGGTGGGTGAGTAGGTGGGTGAGTGTTGTGTCCTGCAGTGTGGTGAGTGAGTGGGTGAGTAGGTGGGTGAGTGTTGTTGTGTCCAGCAGTGTGGTGAGTGAGTGGGTGGGTGGATGGGTGAGTAGGTGTTGTTGTATCCAGCAGCGTGGTGAGTGAGTGGGTTAGTGTGTGGGTTAGTGTGTGGGTGAGTGGGTGTTGTTGTGTCATGCAGTGTGGTGAGTGAGTGGGTGGATGAGTGGGTGGGTGAGTGGGTGTTGTGTCCTGCAGTGTGGTAAGTGTGTGGGTGAGTGGGTGTTGTTGTGTCCTGCAGTGTGGTGGTTGAACACAGGATGAATGAGTTGAAACATTCTGGTCGACCTCAACATGGGTGGTGGTGGTGGTGGTGGTGGAACCATTGAGTAAAGTTCATGGGAAGAGTGACCATGGCGGTAGCTATAGAAGAGTGGCGAGGGGTGAGCGAGTGTGTGTGGACACCTCGGTCCCCAGGGTGGCGAGGAGATGTTAACTACCTCGCCTTGTATACACGACGTCGTGGGTTCTATTCTGACTCTTAACGCCCCGTGGTCACGGGGATTTTTCTCAGAGGCTTCCGGTTTTCCCCTCCACATTTAGAAACACGCGTTTCGAGTGTTTGGCTGCTATACACTTCCACGTGATGATAGGCCACTTCGTTGAGCTGTCATGTGTGGCCAGGTCGCTTGTGAAAAAGAGCTACATAGCTCAGTGAGCATCACCTGGTAAAACTAAAAAGAATTTAGTTTTTGTAGGTCCTGTACACGCATCTGTGCACTGCTTGTTGCTGTGTCTCTACTCGTGTATGAATTCTCACTTCCCGTCCTAATCACCACAATGCACACTCCTTCGGGAAATGATGGATATTTACATGTGTGTTGCGTGTGTATTGTCTGTGTGTTTGGTGCGTTGCGTGTGTGTTATGTATGTTGCGCGTGTGTTTTGTGCGTGTTGTGTGTTGTGTTGCGTGTGTGTTATATGTGTGTTGTGTGTTTTGTGCGCTGGGTGTGTGCTGCGTGCGTGTTGCATGTGTATTGTTTCGTGTGTGTTGCGTTTGTGTGTGTTGTGTATATGTGTTGTGTGCTGTGTGTGCTGTGTGTGTTGTGTGTTTGTGCGTTGGTGCGTCGCGTGTTTGTGCATCGCGTGTTTGTGCATCGCGTGTTTGTGCGTTGCGTGTGACACCCCTGTGGCTTGCAGACACAGCGGGCGACTGGGTAACACGTGGAGCGGTCCCCGGGATGGCGGGGGGCCGCAGGGGCCCAGCCCGGCAGCAGTACCCCCGCGTGCCCCTTCCTGCGCAGGGAGGAGTGGGGGGCTCCGGCAGGTACCGCCCCCCCCCACTCGACCGGCGCTCGCTCTCCTGCTTTCGTCGTCACGTGGCTAATTGTGCAACTGATTATCCAGTGGCGATGCCGCCACTGCCGCCGCGTTGGGCAGTGGTGCAAAATCGCAAGTAACAAACAAAAAACTCAACGCATTCGTCAATAACACTGCGACCTAAAAGACGGAAAACAAATCTATATTAGTGGACGTTTCGTGTCGTGGGCCTTCATCAAAACACATTGCACGAAATGTCGCCCTTTGTATGTTTTTCCGTTTAAGGCCGCAGGGTTACTGGCGAACGCGTTGAGTTTTTTCGTTGATCGTACAACGGCACATTTCTCTCTTCACATCCGCCGTGAGTTGGGGGCCATTTACCAGACGCACCGCACTCGGCCACCAGTCACGGCTCCTTTGACATCCCCGATGACAACTCGCCTCGCACGGCAATCCGCAGCTGCCGCGGCGTTCCGCGTGGACCCAGCGGTGCACACCGTTGGGTACATTTACGGGGAAAGCCCAACTCGCCAGAACTCGTAGGGTGTAGTCCCGATCCGGCAAGCTGCTGCACCCAATGATAACCTATGCAGCGTCCGTATTAACCCCAAATAAATCAGTGAGACCCCCCCCCTCCTCCTATCGAAACATCTTGGGGTGGGAACCCCAAATTGAAGCAGAACGCCCAGAAACCGAGAGAAACCTCGGCACATAAACATTTACCTGTCACGCAGCGGGCAAGCGCAAGTCTGATATTTTTTAAAAGAAGGGGGCGGTTTGGGGTTTATTAAATGAGTTTGGATAGCAGCAATAGGAAACTAATTTTCACCATAATTGGTTTTTTACCCTTCTATCTGGCAACAAAACTGACACCTTTTTGCAAGGAGTCATGTTTGCATAGACCGCAATACCTGCAGTCATAATACAAACAAAAGAACATAACTCTGATAATGTGCACTGTCCTTGAAGTTGATTGGTCCACACCCGAGACAGCTTTCCTTCGAGCCTAGTCTCATATGGGTTGGACCAGATGACGCCAAAAGGCGCACAACTCAAGGACAATGCACCATCAGAGTATGAGAGCTCGGGGCAAGCATCTACACTATGGGGACCTCATTTGCCAGTAAAAATATGATAATTGATTTTTTACCCTTCTATCTGGCAACAAAACTGACACCTTTTTGCAAGGAGTCATGTTTGCATAGACCGCAATACCTGTATTATGACTGCAGGTATTGCGGTCTATGCAAACATGACTCCTTGCAAAAAGGTGTCAGTTTTGTTGCCAGATAGAAGGGTAAAAAACCAATTATCATATTTTTACTGGCAAATGAGGTCCCCATAGTGTAGATGCTTGCCCCGAGCTCTCATACTCTGATGGTGCATTGTCCTTGAGTTGTGCGCCTTTTGGCGTCATCTGGTCCAACCCATATGAGACTAGGCTCGAAGGAAAGCTGTCTCGGGTGTGGACCAATCAACTTCAAGGACAGTGCACATTATCAGAGTTATGTTCTTTTGTTTGTATTATGACTGCAGGTATTGCGGTCTATGCAAACATGACTCCTTGCAAAAAGGTGTCAGTTTTGTTGCCAGATAGAAGGGTAAAAAATCAATTATCATATTTTTACTGGCAAATGAGGTCCCCATAGTAATTTTCACCACTTAGTGAACACCCCCTTCCCTCATGGTGAATTAAATAATAATAGTAACCTAGGCCAGTTGTGACTAGTTTCCCCGCTTGAAGGTTTCGAGATGTTGACTACCTCGCCTGGTCTACAGGAGGTCGGGGTTTTTTTCCCCAACCCTGACATCTTCTGTATATTTGGAGTTTGTTTGTCTCTCTCTCTCCCCTTGATCACGTGGATTCTCCACATTTAGAATCAAAGTGCGCTTAGAGTAAATTGGCAGCTACTATGAATGTCCACATGATAACAACAAGACACTTGGTTGAGCTATCATTTGTGATCGCCAGGTCGCTTCCGAAAAAGAGTTACACAGCAGCTCATTGGGCCTTACCTGGTAAAATAAAAAAATAGTTTCGCGGCGTTTTTAGTTTCTCATAGAGGCTGCAGCTGCCAGTGAGACACTGCAAGAAACGGGGCTGAGCGTGCTATTTACAACAACAGTGAGAGAATTCATTGCACGGCCGTGAGACACTCAACAATGATGAGAAATCCCGAGTCCCGCGGCAATGATCCATTAGACTCGAACTGTACGACGTAGCATATTGCCAACCACCCTATACGTGCCAACTAGCAATACAAACACGTCTGAACGTGAATGTAAATTCATATCTATGCATTCATTCTTCGGTAAATAAACCCACGGCACTGTGTGGAGTTTGTGCACTGTACTGGTGGTGTACAGTACTCGCCGTGGAAGTGTTTTCCCGGCCACAGCAGCCACCAGGAAACCCAAGTTAACAAACGCAAGCCCCGCTCGCTGAAAGGGGATGCTAAAAAGGGACGGTCACCAAAAAACCGTGAAGCTAAAAACAAAGTGCAATAAACACAGAACATGCGCAAATTGATTCGGAATCACATTGATCGCTAACGCCGAGTAAAACGCGGTGGCGGCGGAGGAGACGGAGTTGGAGAGAAACACGGACCGTGGAATGCTAACGCCAGCACAGGGTTAGAAGGGAAATGTAAAGACACCGTGCTAGTCTCGCCATGCAACCCACGGTATAGACCATCCCTGTAACCAGCACTTGCTCCTACAGTCTGTTAAGGCTATTCGGGTGATCTTTGTCTTTTTATAGGTGTGTGTGTGTGTGTGTATGTATTTATGTATGCATACACGTGTGACCACGTTTTGTTGGCGCTTATATTCTATGTATCACGAGTTTAATAATCGATACCCATCGATGAATCATCACATCTCCTGTTGACTAAAATGAATCTGCTTTTCCCCCCTCCCCTGTGGTAGGAATGGTACGGCCTCGGGGCTGAATAGCCCCCCACTGGCCGCGGCGAGCGGGCCGTACCAAATCAAGCACGCACGCGTGCCGGACGTGGCGCTGGACAGCGGGCTCGTCTTCGAGGCGCTGCTGCTGGCGTACCTGCTGCTGGCACTGTGCATGCACTATGTGAACCTGTACAAGACGGTGTGGTGGTACCCGCCCGAAGGGCCGCCCTCGCACACCTCGCTGGTGAGCCGGGTAGCCCGAGGTGGGGCAGCTGGGGACCGCGTGGCCTGGCTGGTAGCGCCGGTAGCGCCCCCCCCCCAGTATAGCCTGAACAGACTGTTGGGGCAAGGGCTGTGAGTAGCACCTATGAAGGCCGAAGGGATGGATGGCCAACACCATTTCCTGCCGCCTTTTGTCTCCCTAGTGGTGATGTTTACACGCCACATCATGTACTCATTTGAGGGGAGGCCCAAGACCGGTTCAGATAATTGTCACTGATGTTGGCCGTGAGCGGGAATCGAACCCGGGTCGCCAGGTTTGTAGAGCAGCGTGCTAACCGCTACACTGCCGCTCCCCGCGCACGCACGCACACGCGCGTGCTCGCGTTCTTTGCCAGAGTCTTCTAATTCCAAACGATTATATTATTACTCCTGCACGAAGTGCACTTTGGAAGCCTGCTGCTGTCACATCTGGGGCAGAGCACCCAGTTCCTACCTCACTGCACTGGATAGAATTGAGAGTGAAGCAGTCGGGGTGGTTGATGATTCCAAAACCCCCCCTGCCCCCCCCCTCCCGTCGGCAGCCGCCCACCTCCTTGTCGCTCCTCTGTCACTGCTACCACCACCACCGTGGTTGCTGTTCTCTCGTGAACTCCTTGACTCCTTCATTCATCTACCAGGGTTGTCGACTTCGTCAACCAGACACTGACTGCTTCGTCTCATCCAGCCTGTGCTCAACCATCGGTCACAACAACTCACTCGCCCACTCACCCCCTCCCCCACTCTCTCACTCGCCCACTCGCCCGCTCCCCCACTCGCCCACTTGGCCTCTCGGCCACTCGCCCTCTCCCCCACTCGCCCACTCGCCCTCTCGCCCACTCACCCACTCCCCCACTTGCCCTCTCCCCCACTCGCCCACTCACCCCCTCCCCCACTCACCCTCTCCCCCACTCTCCCCCTCCCCCACTCGCTCACTCGCCCGCTCGCCCTCTCGCCCACTCGCCCTCTCGCCCGCTCGCCCTCTCGCCCACTCGCCCTCTCCCCCTCTCCCCCACTCCCCCTCTCCCCCACTCACCCTCTCCCCCTCTCGCCCACTCGCCCTCTCCCCCACTCGCCCACTCAGCCACTCGCCCTCTCCCCCACTCGCCCACTCAGCCACTCACTACACTGCAGGTCACCGCATGTCTCTCTCTGCTTCTTCCCTCGCACTGCTCCACTTGAGAATTCCCTCCCATCATATGTTTTCCCAAGCTTTCGTAATAATGACCTTGCTCAATACAAGAAACGTGTAACACTCTTGTCTGTTGCAACTTTGACAGTGCTGTTTGTTGCTGGTTGCTTGACGTTTTGGGCCTCTGGGCCTTTTGCTCAGCAGCTGTGTAAAACAACCCGGCCTCAGGGAGGGCCCTATGAAGTAGCTCTGTGACGTTCTCTGACACAAGGTGGTACACCGCTAGCTAACCGAACCCTAATCCAACCAGGTCGCATTTGGTACCCAACTCGCAAGCGACGGCTACAAGTTCTATTCCAGGCCGGGAGTTGAGCTCACCCCACCCTTCCTTGGCGGTTGATAATATGAGCACCACTTTTGGGCTTTCCTACGGCTGTAACGGTTCCCTCCATACTAATGTGGAATTTCCAACTGCAGACATCAGGGCCGCCGAGGGTGACGAGCGTTTGTCTCGCACTTGTCTGGGCGTGGCGAGCCGGGGTCGCTCGCGTTCCGTGGCCGCTGCCGCTGGTAACGAGCGTGTGCTCCGCTCCCCCCCTCCTCTGCAGAACTTCCACAAGATCGACTACCACCTGGTGGCGTTCATCGGGGTGCTGCTGTCCCGCCGCCTCGTGTGGACGCTCGTCACCGAGGCAAGGGCTGTCGCCGGTCACCCGCCGTCGAATGGCTCCGCGCGACACTCGCCCTTTCGCTTGTCGGCGTCTGATTGCGGCCTTACGCAATCGGAGTCACTGGTTCCACGGGTCGCCAAGTCGGTGGCGTGATCCGGGATCAGGTTTAGTAACGAGCCGTGACCCCCCCCCCCCCCCCACCGAACTGGCGCGTGAGAACGTTCGAACCGCGCCGTTACGTAACGACGTATCTATTACAGCTCGTTACGTAACGACGTATCTTTATGTAAATATTAAAACTTACGGGTCTTTTCCAATTTGCCCACAGTTGTGCCGGATATGCAGAAGTTCGTGAGTTCGGACCCAACCCTGACGATGCCTGTTGTACGTTTGGAGTCCGCGTGTTCTCTCCAAGTGGTCGCGTGCATTTTTCTCAAGGTCTTCCAGTTTTTTACCCTCACATTTAGAAACGCGCGTTCGGACTATTTATCCGCTGCTATAAATTCCCACATGCGATGATAAAGCCACTTCGACGAGCTATCGTGTGTGGCAAGGTCTCCTTTGAAAAAGTGGTAATAGCTTGGTGGGCTTTACCTGCTCAAATAAAATAGTGAATCCACTTCTGGATGGAAGGACTCACCGTGCCTTGTACGTGATGGGGTCTGTACAACTCCTTGACTGCGTTTTTCGTTCAAATACCGATCACGCTCGCACGAGGAAATAAGAACCCTATTCTAGACGCCCCCCACCACCACCCCCCATGGGTCCAGCAGGGCGGCGGTGACGCTGGAAAGGTCAAAGTTTAACTCCTCCTCGTCCTCTGCTGTGTGCGTGGACCGGAGAGGGCGCTCCGAGGGCGCTCCGATCCTCGGGTTTCGACGGAGAAAAAGCCAAGTGGTGTTCGTGGGAGGAGGGGGAAGGGTGACAGTGGAGGCGTTGCACCAGCGTTGTGTATCGCAGTGGTTCTGAAACGGGGGCACGCGGAACCCTGGGAGTATGGAGCAGTGTCCGAGGGGGTACGTGAGGTGATTTATGAATGTGTGAAATGGTATCATACGTGAGAGTCATCGGTGAATAATCAACTGCCAAAATAAAATAACTACGATACAATTTAAATCCATGTGGTAACCTAGAACGATATAGAAGACCTTTATACGCTTATTGATTGTAAACAATGTAGTTTTCAAGAGTAACCAGCAAGCGCAAAACAAATGACATCACGCATGCAGAGCGTTCGTTGATTTTGTTTTTATTCGCTTGCAGTTACCAGATAAGATAACCTCCCTCCCCCTCCCTCCCTCCCAACCTCCCTCCCATCCCCTCCTCCTCCCCTCCCTCCCATCCCCTCCTCCTCCCCTCCCTCCCATCCCCTCCTCCTCCCCTCCCTCCTAGCCTCCCTCCCTCCCATCCCCTCCTCCTCCCCTCCCCCTCTCTCCCTCCCAGCCTCCCTCCCAGCGGTGTGTGCAGTGTCGCCATCCCCACCGTGGGTAGAACTCAAAACGGGCATTCATTCTTTTCGTCAACTAGGGGACGAGCGCCCCAGTGTTGAGGTCTTATTTTATCTTTAATTTATATAGCGTCTTGATTAAGGCGCTGAACCAATAAATAACTGTTTGTACAGCAGAATAGTGTGATGATGAGATGGCTTGATGAGAAGGATTACAGTGCGTGAATACGATGATGCGTGAAATAAGCGATGATGAGAGTGACAATGAGCGGTTAGTGATGAGTGAGTGAACGGGTGGAGAAGTCGGGGAGAGGGATGGTGTGTTAATGATGGGGAAGGGAGGGGGTGAATGGGAGTGGGGGATAGCAAGGGATACTCGGTGAGTGTTTTAAGGAAAGAACAACGCATCGACTGAGCGAGGCTGACTGCTGACCCGCTGTGCCACCTGCAGGTGAGTCAGTGGCAGGCACGGCCCTCGCCCGCCGCCTGGCGCTACGCCACGCTGGTGCTCGCCCGCCTCGTGCTGCTCACCGGCTCCGGGTGGACGCTGTGCTGGGCGCTCATCAACCTCTTCCGCAGCCACTCGTTCATCAACCTGCTCTTCCTCTGCTATCCGTGAGTGTGCCGGTGCCGCCGCCACTGCACAAACACGTGGAGTGTACGGAGCGGTGGTGCACTGCTTCACAATTCTGCACTGTCGACCCGGCTACCCGACCAATAACAGTGGTGAATGTTTGTGGCGATTATCTGAACCGGTCCTGGACCTCCCCTTGGTCGACTCGGCCTCAAATTATTACGTGGTGCAGTGTGTGAACATCAGCACTGTGGAGACAAAGGGAGCGACGCAGGGCTTTGTGCTGGCCACCCACCCCCTCATGCGCCGTACTGGCCTTCATCGGTGCTCGCTAATAGCGCTGTACGGGGGGGGGGGTCTCTGTTGTGGGTGTCGTCTCAGTCAGTCAAACCATAACACCTGGGTCTGTACCCGTAACCTGCCAGCAGCAAGCACCTAGTCTGGCACGAGCACCGTGGTGACATCACTGCCACTGTGTGGCGGCTTGCGGCTGTTGTGGGTTAACGTGTCTGTCCCTTCGTCTGTTAGCTGTTTGCTTGCAGTGCCTTTTGCCAAAGTCGGTTTGAGGCTTAAGCAGAAGATTTCATCTTCATGCAGGTATCCCTGGATTTCTGAAAGGGATGAGGTTCTTTAAAAACACGTGAAAAGAATAAAAACGAAATTCCATAAATCAGAACGGATTTTCAAAACTTTGTCAGCGAACTCGCCATAAACAAGCTGCTGCACGTTGGAATGACTGGCAGGGTGACGTGGAGGCGTTACTGCTGCCACTGCAGAGATACTGTGTGACGCTGTCGCCGATGGATGACGACGCAGCCTCCCGGATGGCTCTTGTTCGATGATCTCACGGCGTGTGGCCGTAGTGAAATTTCGGAAATTCTATTTCGTGAATCGAATTTGTCATTTACGTGAACGCAGTTTTTTCGCAAACCGAACGTTCATAAACCGAGGGATACCCGCATGGGTTGATGTCGTCATCGTCGGCCATGGTCGATCCACTGCTGAATGAAGGCCTCCCCAAGTCGCTGCCGCCGCCTCTCACATCCTCGCCCCGTGTGTAGAAGCGTGGGTTCAGCCCGGCGGGCGCACAGCGTTGATCCACCATGCTGTTTCTTGGGTTTCATCGTGAGCGCGTGTGTTTCTTAGGTTTCTTGTGTACATCCCCCTATACGGGCTGCACCACGAAGGGGTGCGGGGCTCCGACGGCGGGGGCTCGGAGCTCACCGCCAGCCCCCCTCCGTCACCACGGAAACCAGCGGAAGGCAGCGATGGGGAGGAATCCAAGCCGAGGCCGTACCGGGCCCTCATCTTGGAAACGCTGAGGTAAGGCGCGGCGGGGGCCAAACTCGCATCCGCCACACCGGCCGTGTCGTCGCTACCGCAGAGGGGTGGTGCCGTGGTTAGCACCCTGGATTATGAGCCCGACAAACCGAGTTCCTTTCCCGGACACGGCTAACATCAGTAAGCCAGTGAGATCTAAAATGGGTCTGGTCCCCCCCTCCCCCACCCCCACCCATTCACCAACCCGCACTGCCCAGCACGGTGAAGTACGGTCAAATACCCTCCATCACCGACACGGCATTGGTGAGGTCTTCATCCAGCAGTGGATTGGCAAAGTCTGTAAATGATTGTAAATATTGACGACTGTGAAATGGGCATCAATGCAGCTTGTGCAGTGTCACTGCACCACGACTGAAATAGGCTTTCAGGTTGGCAGGAAGTGTCAACATTTTTTAAAATTTTCTGCGTGGCTGGACAGGTCTGCGAAGGAGGCGTATTGTCCGCCGCTTAATTATCCAACACGAAGGGTCGCGCTGCCTTGCGAGAGATCAGAATCAGAATATTTATTTATACTTGAGGAATCCGATGAGCTATAAAGCTCTTTTTCACAGATGTCCAGTCGGGGCACGGGGTAAGATTGTTGCAACAAACAACAAACACGATAGTCGTGCAAAGTACAAGCAAGGTAAACAAATAACCCAAACACATATAAAACTAAACCACCCCCATCCTTGCAGGCAAAGCCCACTGAGGTATTCATTTATTCTTCAGAAGTGACCTGGCCACAATTGATAGCTCAACCAATGGCACACCCAGGGTAACGGAGAGGTTGGGGGGAGACAGAGGCGTGCGGTGCGTGCCGGGCGGCTCCGTGCCGATCGGTGTCCCTCCCGTCGGCAGGGAGCAGTTCCACAGCGGGGACAGCATCCCCACGCACGCGTGTGTGCTGTCGCCCGACCTTGTGCGCGCCGAGGTGCACATGCTCAAGACCGACTTCAACAAGCGCATCAAGGAGATCCTCTTTAATTCGCTGTTCAGCGCCTACTACGTCGCCTTCCTGCCACTGTGCTTCGTCAAGGTGAGCGTCGCTGCTCCACCGTGCGAACCCACCCCCTCCCTCTCTCCTTCGCTCCCTCGCTCCCTCACTCCCTCTCTCCCCCCCTCCCTCCCCCCTCCCTTCCTTCGCTCCCTCGCTCCTCGCTCCCTCCCTCCCCTCCCTCGCTCCCTCGCTCCCTCGTTCCCTCGCTCCCTCGCTCCCTCGCTCCCTCGCTCCCTCGTTCCCTCCCTCCCTCCTTCGTTCCCTCGTTCCCTCCCTCCCTCGCTCCTTCGTTCCCTCGCTCCCTCGCTCCCTCCCTCCCTCCCTCCTTCGTTCCCATCGTTCCCTCGCTCCCATCGCTCCCTCCCTCCCTCCTTCGTTCCCTCGTTCCCTCCCTCCCTCGCTCCTTCGTTCCCTCGCTCCCTCGCTCTCCTCCCTCCCTCGCTCCCTCGCTCCCTCGCTCCCTCGCTCCCTCCCCTCGCTCCCCGCTCCCCTCGCTCCCTCGCCTCCCTCCTCCCTCCTTCGTTCCCTCGTTCCCTCCCTCCCTCGCTCCCTCGCTCCCTCGCTCCCTCGCTCCCTCGCTCCCTCGCTCGCCTCGCTCCCTCCCTCCCTCGCGCCCCTCGCTCCCTCGCTCCCTCCCGCCCTCCCTCGCTCCCATCGCTCGCTCCCTCCCTCCCTCGCTCCCTCCCTCCCCTCCCTCGCTCCCTGCGCTCCCTCGCTCCCGATCGCTCCCTCGCTCCCTCCCTCCTCGCTCCCTCGCTCCCTCCCCCCTCCCTCGCTCCCTCGCTCCCTCCCTCCCCTCCCTCGCTCCCTCGCTCCCCTCGCTCCCATCGCTCCCATCGCTCCCTCGCTCCTCGCTCCTTCGCTCCTCGCTCCCTCGCTACCCTCGCTCCCTCGCTCCCATCACTCCCTCCTTCGTTCCAGTCGTTTCCATCGTTTCCCTCGCTCCCTCGCTCCTCCCTCCTTCGTTCCCTCGTTCCCTCCCTCCCTCGCTCCTTCGTTCCTCGCTCCCTCGCTCCCTCCTTCGTTCCCCATCGTTCCCTCGTTCCCTCGCTCCCCTCGCTCCCTCCCTCCCCTCCTTCGTTCCCTCGTTCCCTCCCTCCCTCGCTCCTTCGTTCCCTCGCTCCCTCGCTCCCTCGCTCCTTCGTTCCCTCGCTCCCCCTCGCTCTTCGTTCCCTCGCTCCCTCGCTCCCTCGCTCCTTCGTTCCCCTCTCCCCCTCCCTCTTCGTCCCTCTCCTTCCCGCTCCCTCGCTCCCTCTCTCTCCCTCCCTCCCTCCCTCCTTCATTTCCTCGTTCCCTCCTCCCTCTCTCCTTCGTTCCCTCACTCCCTCGCTCCCCTCGCTCCCTCTCCCTCGCTCCTTCGTTCCCTCGCTCCCTCGCTCCCTCCTCGTCCTTCGCTCCCTCGCTCCCTCCCTCCCTCGCTTCTTCTTCGTTCCCTCGCTCCCTTGCTCCCTCCTCGTTCCCTCGTTCCCTCGCTCCCTCGCTCCCTCCCTCCCTCCTTCGTTCCCTCGTTCCCTCCCTCCCTCGCTCCTTCGTTCCCCTCGCTCCCCCTCGCTCCCTCGCTCCCTCGCTCCTTCGTTCCCTCGCTCCCCCTCGCTCCCTCGCTCCTTCGCTCCCTCGCTCCCTCGCTCCCTCGCTCCCTCCCTCCCTCGCTTCTTCGTTCCCTCGCTCCCTCGCTCCCTCGCTCCCTCCCTCCTTTCGTTCCCTCGTTCCCTCGCTCCCTCTCTCCCCCCTCCCTCCCCCCCTCCCTTCCTCCCTCCTTCGCTCCCTCGCTCCCTCGCTCCCTCCCTCCTTCGTTCCCTCGTTCCCTCGCTCCCTCTCTCCCCCCCTCCCTTCCCCCTCCTTCGCTCCCTCGCTCCCTCCCTCCCTCCCTCGCTCCCTCGCTCCCTCACTCCCTCCATCCCTTCCTCCCTCCCTTCCTCCTATCGCTCCCTCCTTCGCTCCCTCCCTCCCTCCTTCGCTCCCTCTCTCCCCCCTCCCTCCCTCCTTCGCTCCCTCCCTCCCTCTCTCCCCCCTCCCTCGTCGCTCCCGCCATCGTTTGCCGCGGTCTCCCCGCTGCGGCGGAGCGCTGTGCGCCTGGCGCCTGCGCCGCGAGCCGAATCCATCGCGCTTCGTCTCCTCGGGGCGCCTCCCTCGGCTGCCACGCTCAATATTCTCGATCACCAAATCGTCTTCGTCGTCACAGTCAATAAAATGAGTACTCTAAACACACCGGTTTACGTCGGGGAATGTGTTCCTGAAGATTGCGATGACAGATATCGAAACGACGTTTGCAGGGCAGTAGTGGGTGGTGGAAGCGAAGGCCAATGCCATCGGTGACGTAAGTGCTGGGTGGAGACGACGCAAATCTGGTAGCGGTGTTAATAATAATAATAAAGTGACGACGCAAAAGGGGGAGACGTAAATCGGGCTGTGACTGTACTCTGTGTCCGAGCTCGCTATCTGATGAAACTCGAAACAGTTTGAGCGAAATGTTGATGCTCAGAGCGTTATTCCGTCAATGCATTGGCGCGTATAGATAATATCTTGGTAAACACGGATGGTAAAGGGTTAATGACAAGGTGCATAACCACCTCGTGGCGGGACCCAAAAGACATCTGGGTCAGCGCAGTGGCTACAGGAACCCTCGTTTTAAGTTAAACGTGAGTGCAGCTTTTCATGAAGTCAGTCGTGGTCGCTTTTCCTCACTGCCTCACTCAATCTAAAGACCACGTGCATGCATGTGTGTGCGCATCGGCCAAAACCACTGACGATTTATCTGATCTGATCTTGGACCTCTCCTAGGTCAACTCGGCTGCAAATGAGTACTCCTTCGAGTGCCAACCTTGCCTTCATAGGTGCTCGCTAACAGCACCTACCCCCCAAAAGGCTACACGGGGGATGTTTGTCTTTGTCGTCCACAGAGCACGCAGTACTACGACATGCGCTGGTCGTGCGAGCACCTCATCCTGGTGTGGGTGAACACCTTCGTGATGCTCACCTCGCAGCTGCTGCCGCCGCGCTACTGCGACCTGCTTCACCGCGCCGCCACCCACCTGGGCCGCTGGCACCGCCTGGAGAGCAGCGCCTACAGCCACACGCCACAGCACGCGTACGCCAGCCGTGCGCATGGCGCCCACACGCCACAGCATGCGTACGCCAGCCGTGCGCATGGCGCCCACACGCCACAGCACGCATACGCCAGCCGTGCGCATGGCGCCCACACGCCACAGCACGCGTACGCCAGCCGTGCGCATGGCGCCCACACGCCACAGCACGCGTACGCCAGCCGTGCGCATGGCGCCCACACGCCACAGCACGCATACGCCAGCCGTGCGCATGGCGCCCACACGCCACAGCACGCGTACGCCAGCCGTGCGCATGGCGCCCACACGCCACAGCACGCGTACGCCAGCCGTGCGCATGGCGCCCACACGCCACAGCACGCATACGCCAGCCGTGCGCATGGCGCCCACACGCCACAGCATGCGTACGCCAGCCGTGCGCATGGCGCCCACACGCCACAGCACGCATACGCCAGCCGTGCGCATGGCGCCCACGAGACAATCACGAGACACAAGGCACCCACAAGGCACCCACAAGGCACCCACAAGGCACCCACAAGGCACCCACAAGGCACCCACAAGGCACCCACAAGGCACCCACAAGGCACCCACACACCACTCACACATTACCCACGCGGCACCCACGAGACACTCACAAGGCACCCAGGAGACCCACGCGGCACTCACACATCACCCACACGGTACCCACGCTGTGCCCACGTGGCGCCCACACACAGCCACTCACACGCCACTCACACGCCACCCACGCGGCGCCTGTGCGGCACCAACGCGGCACACACGCGTCGCCCACGTAGCACCCACGCGGCACCCTGCCGCCCTCCGTACATTCTCGCTGACGGCTCTCGCCCCACCAGGCTGTTGAGGCTCCGCTGGGATGTCTGTCTGTCTGTTGCCCCGTGCCACCGTGCACAGTTGGTCGGAGACGACGATCTGGCCCCAAGGAGTGCTGGTGCGGCACAACAAGGGCCTGTACAAGGCCGTCGGCTCCTGCAACGTCGCCGTGCCCTCCGACGCGTCGCACTCTCGCTTCTACGTGAGTGCGCCGCCCGGGGGGGGGAGGGGTGCCAGACGCCACGTGCCGCAGCCTTCTTCGATGGGCCTCGGGGGGGCAAACCGCGAGACTCGCCTGAGTGAAACGCCCCGCATGGAGACAGCCGGCTCTGCGGTCCGCTCGCCGCTTGGGTCAACGCGTTTTTTTTACCGTATGCTGGTTTTGGTTCATGTTTGGCACACGCAGAGAGAGCATAGGGGTCGGTGCATTGGAGTACAGCGCAATAGTACAGGACATGTTCAACTCCACGGTGTGACGGCACCGGTGTACGTTGGGGTGACTTTGAGGGAGATCAAGGCGCTAGTTTGTTTATAAATGTCACACTGTGGAGTAAGTGGACGACGGTATGACTCCCAAAACCCGAACGCACCGTTGTGGGCGTTCGGTATACTAGCTTGCCTCCCTTATCAAGACGTGTGAACACATTACTGAGTGGATTACGCTCCTCAGCCGGTATACGTGCTATGCCGAAGGTAACAGAAACTGGTATCTGCCATAGGAATGTGGAATTTTAACCGCTGTGTTCCTCTCCGCCACTTGCTGATGAAAGGCATATCGATATTACGAACCACTGGGGCTATGCTTTTATAAATCATCTAGATGGAAAACTAATTTCTTTAGAAGTGCTTTTTCTGTTTAGTTTGTTGTCCTTCCTCAACAACTACGATTTGTATAATAATGGAAACATTTAAAATAGATTCCATCGGCATGAGTGGCGCACTTTTCCCGTTTGACGCGCCCGTTCCCCGCACGTGTTCCGCCAGTTTCTCTTCCACAAGCCGCTGAGGGTGCTCAACTCACTGCTGGTGCTGGAGGGCGGCGTTGTGGTGTACCAGCTGTACTGGCTGGCGCGCTCAGACCGCTGGAACCACGCCCTATCCGCCGCGCTGCTCCTTTTCGCCAACTACTGCCTCGTGTTCCGTCTGCTGCGGGACCGCCTGCTGCTGGGGCGCGCCTACGGTCACGACTCGCCCCACGCCACCGCCCACGCCGCCGCCCACGCGGCCGGCTCGGCCATTGGCTGAGCGCCGGGCGGTCGCGACGCCGGCGCTCAGCTCCCGGCACCACCCCCCCACCCCCCCCCCCCCAACAACGCGCGCACGAACGCATGGACCGCGTGAACCCGGCGAGCGGAGGCAACGCGTGCGACCGCATCGTCCCCGCTGCGACGAAGGTGCAACGCGAACGTCACTTGGCCTCGTCTTGTGAATAGGGAGCGGTGTTTCCCCAAGACTTTTGAAAGCAAGATGCAAACGAGCGGCTCTTGCGTCGTGGATGCATGCGTGAACCCCCCCCCCCCCATGCCGTGTCCCATGCCCAGCGTTCTCCTCGCGAAGTCGGGGGACGAGTCGAGAGCGCTCCGTTTCCCCGGCTGCCAGTCTCGCGAGGAAGACTCGGAGGGCAGGAGGGGGGTGTGGGAAATGCGGCTGCAGTCGTCGCCCGGTTCACCTGTCGGCGGCAAGGATCAACGCGGGTACCGTGCGGCGGTTCCCGTCCCGGTACTCCTGCGGGCGCGCCCGGTAACTTTGTATGCGGGACCCGCCAGTATCCCCCCCCCCACCCCCCGCGTTGATGAGGCCCTCCGTCAGCGACACCTCGCCTTGAAAGTCGGCGCCTTTGCCAGTTTTCTGATTCCCACGTTGCCGCACTGCCGCGGCTGGCGCCGTGCACGCCATATGGTGTGCGTGTGTTGTGAGTGGTGTGTGTGTTGTGAGTGGTGTGTGTGTTGTGAGTGGTGTGTGTGTTGTGAGTGGTGTGTGTGTTGTGAGTGGTGTGTGTGTTGTGAGTGGTGTGTGTGTTGTGAGTGGTGTGTGTGTTGTGAGTGGTGTGTGTGTTGTGAGTGGTGTGTTTTGTGAGTGGTGTGTGTGTTGTGAGTGGTGTGTGTGTTGTGAGTGGTGTGTGTGTTGTGAGTGGTGTGTGTGTTGTGAGTGGTGTGTGTGTTGTGAGTGGTGCGTGTGTTGTGAGTGGTGCGTGTGTTGTGAGTGGTGCGTGTGTTGTGAGTGGTGTGTGTGTTGTGAGTGGTGTGTGTGTTGTGAGTGGTGTGTGTGTTGTGAGTGGTGTGTGTGTTGTGAGTGGTGTGTGTGTGTTGTGAGTGGTGTGTGTGTTGTGAGTGGTGTGTGTGTTGTGAGTGGTTGTGTTGTGAGTGGTGGTGTGTGAGTGGTGTGTGTGTTGTGAGTGGTGTGTGTGTTGTGAGTGGTGTGTGTGTTGTGAGTGGTGTGTGTGTGTGAGTGGTGTGTGTGTTGTGAGTGGTGTGTGTGTTGTGAGTGTGTGGTGTGTTGTGAGTGGTGCGTGTGTTGTGAGTGGTGCGTGTGTTGTGAGTGGTGTGTGTGTTGTGAGTGGTGTGTGTGTTGTGAGTGGTGTGTGTGTTGTGAGTGGTGCGTGTGTTGTGAGTGGTGCGTGTGTTGTGAGTGGTGCGTGTGTTGTGAGTGGTGTGTGTGTTGTGAGTGGTGTGTGTGTTGTGAGTGGTGGTGTGTGTGAGTGGTGCGTGTGTTGTGAGTGGTGCGTGTGTTGTGAGTGGTGCGTGTGTTGTGAGTGGTGCGTGTGTTGTGAGTGGTGCGTGTGTTGTGAGTGGTGTGTGTGTGTGTTGTGAGTGGTGTGTGTGTGTGTTGTGAGTGGTGTGTGTGTTGTGAGTGGTGTGTGTGTTGTGAGTGGTGTGTGTGTGTGTTGTGAGTGGTGTGTGTGTTGTGAGTGGTGCGTGTGTTGTGAGTGGTGTGTGTGTGTTGTGAGTGGTGTGTGTGTTGTGAGTGGTGTGTGTGTTGTGAGTGGTGTGTGTGTTGTGAGTGGTGCGTGTGTTGTGAGTGGTGCGTGTGTTGTGAGTGGTGTGTGTGTTGTGAGTGGTGTGTGTGTTGTGAGTGGTGTGTGTGTTGTGAGTGGTGCGTGTGTTGTGAGTGGTGCGTGTGTTGTGAGTGGTGCGTGTGTTGTGAGTGGTGCGTGTGTTGTGAGTGGTGCGTGTGTTGTGAGTGGTGTGTGTGTTGTGAGTGGTGTGTGTGTTGTGAGTGGTGGTGTGTTGTGAGTGGTGCGTGTGTTGTGAGTGGTGCGTGTGTTGTGAGTGTGCGTGTGTTGTGAGTGGTGCGTGTGTTGTGAGTGGTGCGTGTGTTGTGGTGTGTGTGTGTTGTGAGTGGTGTGTGTGTGTTGTGAGTGGTGTGTGTGTGTTGTTAGTGGTGTGTGTGTGTGTTGTGAGTGGTGTGTGTTGTGAGTAGTGTGTGTGTGTTGTAAGTGGTGTGTGTGTGTTGTAAGTGGTGTGTGAGTGTTGTAAGTGGTGTGTGAGTCAGTCAATCCCCTCCCCCACAAAGGTGCGGGTCATGTGAACATACTTTACCGCGTCGGGTGAAGGCGAATAGAAGTAGAGTACAACAATGGAGCTGGCTGCACCTTCCCCCTGCCGACAGCTTCGCCTTATCGGCGTGGGACAGTGCAGGTGCCTCGACCAGTATTCAGCGTCGTGGCCCGACACAGTCCTAGCCGGCAAGAAGCACCTGCATCACCCACTGCACATGCATCACCCGCTGCACTCACTTCACCTGCATCACCCGCTGCACTCGCCGCACTCGCCGCTCCCGATTTACCCGCTGCACTCACTTCACCTGCTGCACCCGCTGCACATTCTTGATCCAATCCGCATGTTGATGGTTACGAGTACCAGCTGGAAGCTCCGTAGCCATCTTCCACCACCGGTTTGCACGTCACTGGCTGACCCCTCTGGGCATGACGCTAGTTGGCTTTCCACATTGCCCCCCCCCCCCCCCTCTCTCTCATGCAAAACAACAGTTACACCATCTTGGGAAAAGTGTTTCTTATTCAAGAGCGGCGTTGGAGCGGTCCCCACGAGGCTGGCGACCGAGGGGAAGACCTCGGGCCGGCTGGTCGGACACCGTCATCAGGGCTGATCATTCTTGGAGGTCGCTGCGTGATCTGGCGGAGGGTGGGGGGCGTTGGCAGTGAGATTTATCTTGCGAATGTCGATACGAGGTGACCGCGCAGAGCAACATATACGGAGCATAAAAAAAAACCTCTTGAGAGGCTGTGCGCACGCAGCCTCCACGCGGCAGCCGCCACCGCCGCCGTCACGCCACGTCCACGTGCCCCCACGGCCGCCTGAACGGACCGGACGGGTCACCGGCGAGGTCTTTGGTGGCGCGCTCGGCGCCAGGACTTGACACACGGGGGCTGGGACTTGACACTCGAGGGCTGGGACTTGACACACGGGGGCTGGAACTTGACACACGGGGGCTGGGTGCTGGGACGTGACACACTGGGGCTGGGTGCTGGGACTTGACACACGGGGGCTGGGTGCTGGGACGTGACACACTGGGGCTGGGTGCTGGGACTTGACACACGGGGGCTGGGTGCTGGGACGTGACACACGGGGGCTGGGTGCTGGGACTTGACACACTGGGGCTGGGTGCTGGGACGTGACACACGGGGGCTGGGTGCTGGGACTTGACACACGGGGGCTGGGTGCTGGGACGTGACACACTGGGGCTGGGTGCTGGGACGTGACACACTGGGGCTGGATGCTGGGACGTGACACACTGGGGCTGGATGCTGGGACTTGACACACGGGGGCTGGGTGCTGGGACTTGACACACGGGGGCTGGGTGCTGGGACGTGACACACTGGGGCTGGGTGCTGGGACGTGACACACTGGGGCTGGGTGCTGGGACGTGACACACGGGGGCTGGGTGCTGGGACTTGACACACGGGGGCTGGGTGCTGGGACGTGACACACTGGGGCTGGGTGCTGGGACGTGACACACTGGGGCTGGATGCTGGGACGTGACACACTGGGGCTGGATGCTGGGACTTGACACACGGGGGCTGGGTGCTGGGACGTGACACACTGGGGCTGGGTGCTGGGACTTGACACACTGGGGCTGGGTGCTGGGACTTGACACACGGGGGCTGGGTGCTGGGACTTGACACACGGGGGCTGGGTGCTGGGACTTGACACACGGGGGCTGGGTGCTGGGACTTGACACACGGGGGCTGGGACTTGACACACGGGGGCTGGGTGCTGGGACTTGACACACGGGGGCTGGAACTTGACACACGGGGGCTGGGTGCTGGGACGTGACACACTGGGGCTGGGTGCTGGGACTTGACACACGGGGGCTGGGTGCTGGGACTTGACACACGGGGGCTGGGTGCTGGGACTTGACACACGGGGGCTGGGACTTGACACACGGGTGCTGGAACTTGACACACGAGGCCTTGCTGCTGGGACTTGACACATGGGGGCAGTGGGGTTTATCCGCTTTGCTGCCGAGGAGGCTCTCACGGTGACATTGCAGCCGGGTGTTCACCCGTTGTGTGTCAGCTGATCGAGTCCGGGCGCGTGCAACATTGTGATTCAAGACACGTTCTCTACAACTGCCTCATGTTGGTGTCCTATAAATGTGCTAATAATAATGATAAGAATGTAAGATTTCACAGCTCTTTTGTCAAACCACTGCTGGGTGAAGGGCTGCACTCGTGTGTCAATCTTGGCTGCTGTTTGACCATACTTCACCACGCTGGTCAATGCGAGGGGGGGGGGCAGGACCGGTTGATATCACTCTGCCACTGGTGTCGGTGGTGGCCGCGAATCCACAGCGCGCTAACCACTGCACCACCATTCCCTCCGCCTCAATCAACCTACTTGGAACGTGGCGTGTGAGCGAGGTGGGAGCGGCTGTGTCTTTTGAATGGTTGGAGGCAGTGGGCCTGCGCGCCTTCCCTCTGAGCGCACTTCTAAACTTAAACTTTTTTCATTTTACCTGGTGAGAGCCACTGAGCTACGCAGCTCTCTTTAGAAGCGACCTGCCCCCAAATGATAGCTCAACGAAGTTGCTTATCGTCACTTGGACATTTATAGCCGCCAAATACTCTTAAATGCACATTGATTCTAAATGTGGACGGGAAAACCGGAGAACCCCGGAGGGACAACGGCACTTGAAAGGAAATGCGAGAGGGTAATACGCCGCCTCCTCCCCACATCTGCCCCTTTTGCTTTAAAGAGTGCAAACCTTTACACATCCCATCAGCCACACGGCCTCCTTAGAGTGCATTACTTCAGCAGCATTACTTCAAACACGAGCAAAACTCTGGGCCAGTTTCGGTGTCTCATCCCAGGAGTCCAGAGCTCACTCGGTCCCTAGCCGGGCGCGTAACGGCCGTGGGCTCCAATCACCGCGGTGTGCCAACGCTGTGGTGGTGTTGACGACAGCGACGCTGACCCCATTCCAGTCCACGATTGTAAACCTCCGCCGCCGCGGCGCCCTTCGCTTTCGCGATCCCACGTTTGTCGTGCTGGAGGTTCGTGCGTTTTTTGATGGCGCCTCATCGTTAGTGCCCCCCCCCCCCCCGAGAGAAGCACGCACGTTCTATGGCCGAGTGCCGGCGTTTGCCGTTCGGGTGATTCGCGCGAGGCTTCTCGCTTTTATTTTTTTTTTAATGTTATGTAATATATTTTTGTATATATTTTTAAAATTAATTATTATTTTGTTTATGGGCCACGGTTAGCGTTGGCAAGATATTTGTTTCCTCCCCAAGTTGCGATGTAACGTTACGATGCACCGCGGTCGACGATTGCTTTGCGTCGAGTGCTTTTCCAAGTGCAGTATTGGAGGAGGCCGTTGTGCGTCGCTGCGTTGGCAGCTGTGCGCAAGCAACAATGAACTCTGCTGCACTAAAAAGGAAAAACCGTAACAGGTGACGTTTTTGAGAAATGGGCCTTTTGATCATCTTACTTTAGATAGATGAAGCATTTTATATTTTTTAAAGATTTGTCTGACACGCTATATACCTGCTCGTGGGTCACGGCTCATAAGCGAGTCGAATACTTAATTTGGCAACATTCTTAAAACATATTTTCCATCGGGGCCCCTTGGTATGTATGTATGTATGTTAAACTGCGTGTGGCGTGTGTCTTGCAGTCTCAAACTCTTCTTCACTCAATCTGTCTGGTCACTCGCTGTCTGATATGAAGAAGGGAAATTGACCGAAACGTTGCCTATTATGTATTTATATTTCCTGTTAAGGCCACGGTGCTATTGACGAACGGCGTTGAATCGAGAGTCATCGCTCGAGTGATGTCAGTATTGAGAAGGGGGCGGTGTATGGGTAGAGCTTGTGATCTTCAGGTGACTGTCAAGGTGGCCTGTGGGTGCTGTTGGGTTCACGGCTCGGCACAGCTTTCTGGCTCTGACTCAAGTGAGCCGACTCAAAGCGCACCGCTTAGCTTGAGCCGGCTCCGAGCACGGCCCCAGCCAGGCTCGAGGTTCCAGGGAGCCGAGCCACGGCCGAGGCCGCTCTCGCTCATGCGTCTATTGGAAGCAATCCGGGCCGGCTCAAGCGCTGGAGACCTGAGCCAGCCGCCGTGACGCAGGATGCAGCCCTACATCCATGCGATGTTTCTCTCGGTGGGGTGGGGGGGGGGGGGGCGGGTCGGGGCGAAGTGTGGATGCCCGTGCTTCGGGGGTCCGACTCCGCTTCTTCGCTGCTGTTGCCGCTGGGTACCGCGACCGTCGTTAACGTTCGCGTCACGTTGGGGCGGCGACGCTTCGCCCTCGCCACGAGCAGAGCGACCGCCGTGCGTCGGGGTCGCGACGGGGGGATCTCCGTCCCTGTGGGCGGCACGTGCGCGGTGTCCTCGCGAGCGTGTGGCGGGCTTGAACCACTGGTGGAAACGCCACATTCCTGTGGCAAGGGCCAGTCCTCTCCATTGAAACCTGACAGGTGTTTTTGCAGCGATGTCGTCCCCCCGGAAGGACGACCTTTGGCTGATTAGACGCCCGAATGGGATTTGAACTCGCCACCTTGCCACCACCCGTCCCGTCAGCGTCGTGTCTCCAGCGGAAAACTGGGCAGGTCTGGACCGCCAGGAGCTGCGGGTGACGCGCTGTCGCCACCGCTCCTGATCATCGTGTGCCCTCGCTCGCGCTCTGTCCGTACGTTTGTGGAACACATTTTGCACCATATGTAGTCAACTCTTCTGTTGGAGGCGCTTCCACATCTCTAGCGTAATCCGAATTTTGTGCCGCTCTGCTCCGCTGCCTCGCTCTTGTGTACGCTGTGCCAAGGTGTTGTCAGGGTCACAGCGTCAATAGGCCTCATCGCCGAGGCCCGGGTGTCTGCGAGTATTGGCTGCTCTAACTTTCTACGTGATGATAAGCCACTTTGTTAGCTATCATCAGTGGCCAAGTCGCTTCTAAAAAAGAGCCACATAGCTCAGTGGGGCCTTACCTGGTAAAATAAAACAACACGTTTTAGTTTGTAGTCTCTGCTGATGCTGCTGCAAACCCATTGCATCGATATCACTTGAGGAAGCGTGATGCAAAACATATCGCGCAAGGACTGTGGCTGTCGGGACGAGCAGCGTCGTGAGGGTCGCACAGCCCTCGCGACGGACTCTCGGGGGTCGAGGCGTGGGACGCCGCTCAAGGGGCTCCGCTGAGGGCTCGTCGAAGCATTGTCAGTGTTATGGCTGCACGGCTGGCTCTGGTTGTGCTGTCGTTATAACATTTACTCGGGTTGTGGCGTTGCGATTAGGTTGACAGCAGTCCTAGAATCGGCGTCTCTGTGTCCGAGTAGCGGGGATTGATTTGTACCGAGATTTGCACCGTTGTGTTGGCCGAGTGAGAATTCAGGTCTGGGATTGGTCCGCAGTGGGAAATGTTGCCAGCCCTAAGTTGCGATCAAGTTTGTCCGATTCAAAGTCACCCACGGGTCACCGCTCAAACGAGCGATGGAGCCGCGCTCTTCTCCATTGGCTACCCCGATCCAGTGGTGGGAACTCCACATTCCCGCAGTGGAGGCTACTCCCTCTATAGGACAAACCCACCGCTGGCTTTGGTGGTACAAATTCTATCAACCTCCGATTTGTTAGTTGTGCACTCTGACCACAGCAACTGTCGGAGAGATACAAGTGTTTTTGAACTGCAAAATGTAGAGTTTAGAATTAGTCACGTGTGCAATGTTCCCTTGTTCCCTAAGTGAGATCGAGAGAGCGTGATTCATAGGCGTGGGAATCCACAGACAGGTTGCAAGGCAGCCAGAAACGGCCACAGAAATGTGCCCAAGCGGTGTGGTCCTACATTGGGGACATCTGTCCAAAGCGTTCACATCTCCGGAGCGGTAAGAGCAGCCCAAGTGATGTGTTGGTTAAATCCTGCCTCTTGCAAAGTTCCTCCAAGTGGTGAATCACCGTGCCCGGGATGCTGAGCGCGAGGGGAGGTGGGAGCATTGGGGTTGACCGGGTTTGTGGGGGTGACGCGCCGTGGCTCGGCTCGGCTCCAGGCACGCTTCTTCACCCACAGACGCCGGCTACCCGCGACATTGGCCGTGAAGCGTTGGCGCAGACGTGCCCGTCCGGGAGCCAGTGGCAGGTGAAGGTGAACGAATGACGGAGGAGCATCAGCGCAGCCTGTGGCAACCGCCCGCGGCTCGATAATCCGGGCAAGTAAATCGCATTATCTGAGAAACGACTTGATGAGGACTTGCCGATGCCCCCACGTTATCTTTGACATCGACGCGTCTCCCTTGGCTACAAATAGCACCCCCGTATCTCCAGGCCCATTGCCAGCCGCCAGAAGCAACGTACGTCGGCAAAGAGAGTGGCGAGCGGTATTAGTGTGCGAGTGTGCCCGCGGCAAAACTCTCGTCGCACCGCTCCCGAAGGTTGGCTTCGTGTTGACGGAGAGAGAGAAAAAAAACCCCGAAACTAGGGCATTTGCTACTTTGTCTTTGCACCCCGATGGCTTTGGGGTCCCCGTGGGCTCGCTGCGGCACGGCTGCTGACGCGCTGCCGCAGTTGGCGAGGTCCAAGCGGGCGCAGGCCCAGGGGGACGCGCGGCCTCCAGCCAATCCCTGTTTGTTTTTCTCCGCGTCGTATTGCATCGCCCCCGATTAAATGACAAAGTTTAATTAACTTGCAATAAATTCTCAATTTCCTCGGTCGTACGCCCCCGCTCCGTGACAGTTTTCATTATTTTTCCGTGTTCTGGGCGCTTGAAGTTTGGCCACTAACCCAGGTGCTGGTGGTGCTGGTGGGGAGCGATAGTGTAGGTTCGATTCCCGCTCACGGCCAACACCAGTGACGATTATCGGAACCGGTCCTGGGCCTCCCCTAGGTGATTCAGCCTCAAATCGCCACTGGGGAGACAAAGGCGGTCTGGCGTGGTGCTGGCCACCCACCCCCTCGTGTGCCGTTCCGGCCATCATAGGTGCTCGCTAACAGCACTTGCCTCTACAGTCTGTTAAGGCTACACGGGGGATATTTGTCTTTGATGGTGGTGGTGAGGCTGTAAAAGCGATCCTTGAAGGGCAGCGGAACAAAGGGGAAGCACTGAATCGTGACGGGCAGACGCAGCTGCGAGGGCGGCGGAGACGGGGGGCGGTCTTGCGGGTGACGGCAAGGAGGAAGGAGGCGACGACGAGAGCCGTGCCGACGTCAAGGGCATCGGGACGCGACGCCGCTTTGACGACGCGTAGCTCGGGGCCGCTTTTCTCCGAGTTGATTGTTTCCAGTGGATGAAAGATGGTTTGGTTTCACACTCGCCAGGGCTCGTAGCGTCGACATGGGGGGCCAAGTCGTCTGTCCTTCCGCCCCCCCCCCGCACCTCCGATTAGCACGCTTGGCTACGTATGGTGCGAAAGAAGTTCAACGTGCGCACGACCCTACCGTGGCTCAAATGAGTACCGGGTGCGCGGCGTGTGTGAACATCGCCACTGGGGAGACAAAGGTGGTCGGGCGTGGCACTGGCCACCCACCCCCCTCGTGTGCCGTGTCGGCCTTCGTAGGTGCTCGCTAACAGCACTTGCCCCAACAGTCTGTTAAGCTATGGGGGGAGGGGGGGGGTCTTTGCTTGCGGAGTCGGCAGTGAATGGGCATGGGGCAGTTGTTGCACATTGAGGATCCGGCCTTCGCCTCGGGTGGGGGTCCCGTTGGGGGGACCCAGTGGAGGGTCTCGGTGGGGCGTCCTGGTGGGAGGGGGGGTCCCGGTGGGGGTCCGGTGGGGGTCCCGGTGAGGGGTCCGGTGGGAGGTGGGAGGAGGGTCCCCGTGGGGGGGGCCGGGGGGGGGGGTCCCGGGGGGGTGCCTGGGTGGGGGG
>NC_083784.1:10574209-10613274 GCF_015708825.2 Lethenteron reissneri
GAGTGGCGGCTGATGGCGGAGCAGATTGAGTCATTACGCGCCATTCTGCTTAGCCTGGTGACCGCGGTGGCGTCCTCACCAGCCGCGGGTCGCCAGATCGCCGATCAGCTGGACGCCGCGGGAAGGGGTCCTGCAAAGGAATCTGCGCCCGCCATTCCTCCTGCCACGCGGGAGGACGCCGTCATTTTGGGTGGGGCGGCTGCGCCGGAGCCGTCGGGCGCCATTTTGAGCGCGCCTACCGCCACGCGGCCGCCGGACGCCATTTTGCCTGCAACGGGTGGAGAGTGGGAACGGCAGTCGGAGACGCCCGCGGCGCGCCGGGGGCGATTGGAGTGCTTTTACGTGGCGCTTCGAGTCAGCTTTTAGATCCGTCAACTGGACGGAGGATGAAGTGCTGGGAGCGCTACCTACACTGCTTGACGATGTTTCTCTGGGGGTCTTCCGCTCCATCCCGGCGTCCAAGAAGAAGACACTGCGGGACGCGTTCGCAGAGATGGCGGAATTTTATGACCCACCGACGTCAGCCACCAGAAAATGTATGTCACGTCGCCGAGCGTCGGAGGAATCGCCGTTGGCTTATCGTGGGGCGTTGATGGTGCTAGCCATGGCTGCCTACCCCGACGCGACGGCCGGCCATTTGGATCCTCTCATCCTTTCCCGTATGCTGGAGTTGGCTCAGAAGCTCAACATTTCGCTACCAGTGTGCGGCCACGAACCGCTTACATCGCGATGGGTGGCGCGCTGCCTGGACGCTAAATTTAACATTAAGCATTGGGACCAGATGGCAGCATGGACGGGGAAACCAGAAATCGACGGGCCGCCTTTGGGGTGGTCTCCACGACTGGTGGTCCACTGCTCCGACGACTCGGGTGACGACGACATGCTGGCTGTTGCTGTTCCGCATATGATTCCGGGACGGCGGCTGCGCGACCAGCGTGGCGACTACACGGGCCGTCCACGCGCAAGGGCCGGGTCGTCCGACCGCCGGCCGACATCGGCCGCGTGCTTCAAGTGCGGCAGACGGGGCCATTTCGCCCGTGACTGCCGCTGCCGACCTCTGCTGTCGCCTCTTCCGCCAAGGGGACCTCCATCTCCTCCACCTGCTGCGGAGCTGCAACAACCTCGGGCGAGTCGGCACAAATCGGACACCTGGCAGGTCTTGTCACATCACTCATCCACTCGCACTCATTCTTACACTCCTGAGGATGATTTTACTTTTCCTGCTACATTTACGCGCTCTGCTACACAGTGGAAAAAATTGGCTCGCAGGGTTGTGGCTGCGGCGTCGGGCTCGTCGACGGTACGTGGTACCATTGACGGCGTTGACGTCCGTATCTTGGTGGACACGGGCGCGTCGGCCACCATCATTTCAGATGTTATTTTCCATTTATTGTCCATTCCTACGTCGCGGATACGCAGGGTTAATGATGCGTGTGTCGCCGCGAATGGGGGAAGCATGGGTATCTGTGGCCAGATAGATGTGAGCATCGCTATCGGAAATATTACCGCCGCAGGACCTGTGTTAATCTCTCGCTCGCTAGCTGTTCCATGCTTACTCGGTACTGATTTCCTGCGCTGGATGCCGCTGAGAATACGGGTCGACCAGGACTGTTTGGAAATGCCGGGGGGTCGTAGAATGGCGTTCCTGCCTTCCCTGTTGGTCAACGCGCCTACAGGTAACGCAGTTACTGCCGTTGTTGCTGCTACGGTGGAGGTTCCGTCGGGAGCACAGATGCTAATTCCGCTGCATTATCGAAAACCCCTTCGAATGGGAAGGGATGTGAAGGGCGTGCTGCTATCCCCATCTAATTCGGTATCTAAATCCTTTTATTTGGCGGCGGCACAAACGATCGTGTGACCAGATCAAGCACCTTTCATACAGGTGTTAAATGGGGGACCTGACCGCGTTATTGTTTCGGAGGGGTCGGTGCTGGCTCACGCCACTACCGACTTCGCCTCTTGCGACAAAACGCCGCGCGCTCGGATGCCCGCTGGTGGGCCCCCGCACGATCGTTCACAAGAACGCTGGATCGCAGATTTATGCGGAGAGAATTCTTCCTTGTCGAACGAACAAAGGAACGCCCTGCGTTCATTATTGCTACGGTACGCTGATGTTTTCAGCAAAAATGATTTGGACCTCGGCCGCACGTCGCTTTTGTCGCACCATATTGACACCGGTGCGGCATGAGCCCGGCGAAAAGGGAACACGTGCGCGGAGCGGTAGATGAATTGCTGGCGGCGGATATTATTTCGCCGTCCAACAGCCCTTGGGCCGCGCCCGTCGTTCTGGTTAAGAAAAAGGATGGTGGTACGAGATTTTGCGTTGATTTCTGCCGGTTGAACAAAATTTCGGTGGCGGATGCGTACCCCTTACCGAGGATGGATGATTCATTGGATGCTTTATCGGGTGCTAAATTCTTTTCCACCCTTGACCTGTCCTCGGGCTTCTGGCAGCTTCCCCTCGACGATGAGTCGAAGGCCAAAACGGCATTCTGCACGCCGCAAGGTCTCTTTGAATTTAATCGGTTGCCTATGGGCTTGAATGCGGCGCCGGCGACGTTTCAGCGGCTCGTGGAATTGGTGTTGGCTGGACTGCAGTGGGAAACGTGCCTCATATCTAGACGATATAATTGTCTTCAGCCGCACGTTCGAGGAACACCTCCAACGCCTAGAGACGGTTTTTCAAAGAATGCGCGCGGCTGACCTTAAGTTTAAACCTAAAAAATGCCACCTTCTGCAACACTCCGTCCGTTACTTGGGTCATATTGTCAGTTCAGACGGCGTATCCACTGACCCTCTGAAAACCAAATGTGTACGAGAGTGGCCCACACCCACTTCGGTGGGTGATGTTCGGCGGTTTATTGGGTTCGCTTCCTATTATCGCCGCTTTGTTAAGAACTTTGCGACGTTGGCAAAACCATTACACGTTCTGACTGGCAAAAATCAAAGGTTTAAATGGGGAGCGGAGGAGGAAAGTTCTTTTGTGGCACTTCGGGACCACCTCGCCACGGCGCCCACGCTAGATTACCCAGACTTCTCACAGCCGTTCATCCTTGATACGGATGCTAGTGATATCGGCATTGGGGCCGTTTTGTCGCAACGTAAGGACGGGGTTGAGCGAGTGGTGGCGTACGGCAGCAGGGTTTTATCCCTTGCGGAAACACGCTATTGCGTGACAAGACGAGAACTTTTGGCAATTGTCCACTTTGTTCGATTGTACCGGCCGTACCTGTATGGACGGAAGTTCCTAGTTCGCACTGATCATGCGGCTTTGCAATACTCCTTGAAATTGGATCAACCATCGGGCCAATTGGCTCGGTGGTTGGAATCGTTACAGGAATTTTCTTTCGATATTACATACCGAAAGGGGGCCCGTCACGCGAACGCTGACGCGCTCTCAAGGCTGCCGCCCCTTCCTCCGTGCACTTGCCTGATGGGCACGCACCGCTGTGCGGCACCGCCCACCTCGCCCTGTCCGGTTATGGGGGTGATAGCGAATGAGGACGACGCAGGGGCGAAAGCGGAGGAGGACGACCAGCAGGTGTCGGTGGACACCGATGATACCTTACGGCTGCCGCACGCGGTCTGGTTACGTGAGCAGGAGGCCGATGCCTCGCTGTCTCTGCTACGGAAATTGATAGAGAAACAGAAATCTCAATTGGCGGGCTGGAAGTGGCAGATGTTCCGAGGCAAGTCGGGATTGTTAATGTGTACCGACGGGTTGTCTGACCGACCACGCTTGGTGGTGCCTACTTCGCTTCACTACGACCTGCTCCGTGCTCTGCACGCTGATAAGTTGATGCACCTCGGCGTCCAAAAGACTTTGGCCGCGATGCAGAAGGATTTTTTTTGGGCCGGTATGATGGCAGACGTCAATGACTTTGTCCGCTCATGCCAGGATTGTGCGAAGAGGAAGCCGCCTCGGAACCCCTATGTACCACCGTTACGTTCCATTGAGGTGTCCCGTATCAACGAATTGGTTGCTCTCGATATTCTGGGCCCGTTTCCCCCGTCGGCTAGGGGCAATAAATACCTTCTGGTCGGGGTGGAATATTTTTCTCGATGGCCGATGGCCTGGCCTCTGCCCGACCAAACGGCAGCGTCCATTACCGACGCTTTCTTGAACAGGTATGTTATGGACAAGGGGGCACCTGAGAGGCTGCTCACAGATCAAGGGCGGAATTTCTCTTCTAAATTGCTTAAGGAAGTTTGTGACGCGCTGGGTACGAAGAAAATTCGCACTTCTCCATACCACCCACAAACAGATGGTATGGTGGAACGATTCAACCGTACCCTCTCGGCTATGCTTTGTCACACGGTCAGTGAAAAGCAAACCGATTGGGACCTGCACATACCAGGCGTCTTAGCGGCTTACCGCATGGTTCCACACACGTCCACGGGATACTCACCATTTTTTTTTATGTATGGCCGTGAAAATGTTCCACCCATCGATGTGCAGCTGGGTAAGCCGAGTAAACGACCGTCCCGTTCCCTGCCTGACCACGTGTGTGATTCGCTTGAACGAGTAACGGAGGCGCGAGAGGCTGCCCGGTGTGCGACGGCCCGTGCCCAGGCAAGGAACGAACGGTATGTGCGTCGATCGCATACTCGCATGCCTTGGTCAGTGGGGGACCTGGCGTGGCTCCACTGCCCCCAGGTACCGGCGGGCACATCCCCCAAACTGCACAGGCCGTGGCGGGGGCCTGTGACGCTGGTAGATGTTCGGAACTCGCAAAGTATCCGCGTTCAGTACGGAAAACGGCGGTGGTATGTTCACTCCTCACGACTTAAACCCTATGTTGACGCGCGTGTCGGCCCTTCATCCCCACTAGTTGACCTGCCGGGTTCTGCCGAGCCGACTACGCCGATTGCCACACCCGTTGATCCCAAGGGGGACTGTGTTGTGCCTCCTACAGATGAACAGGTTCTGAGGGCTGAGGAAGCCCCAGCCGCCCCCCCTCCAACGGGGCCTGCCCTGGACGTGACCAAGCACCAACAACCTACTTCTTCTTCGAGCCTACCTCCTCCTGTCCATCCGGAAGCAAAGCGACCATGCGCTGGGAGCGGAGAGGGTCCCGCGTCGCGTACGCGGTCGAAATCTCTTCCGTTTCGTTAACGTTTGATCGTTTCGCTAAATTCCCTGTCGTTACTGCGCTGCAGGGGCGCCCTAATGTATGTCGTGATTTTTCATGGGTGACTGTTTTAAATGTTGTTAGGCGCGGGGACGCCGGTTCACCCTCGTATTGTTAAACGCACCTTGGTGCCCTAATAAGATGTTTCGGAATTGGTTCATCACCCTTTCCCAGCCGAGACGGCTAAATTTTTTTCACCGGGGGGGGGTGGGGGGGGGTGTGATGTAATAACAGCCATAGAGGGTTCACGTGGGGATTGGCTTGCCGGTCCTGCTTTGTAGCCAATAAGGGTTGAGATAGGGAGCGTGGGCCCGGCGTGATCACGGCATGTCATCAGGAGTGATTGGCCTAGCCATTCGGGGCCCCAGCTAATGGAGATCCGGATGAGAGGCATGGTCCCGGGAGTGACAGGGAACCATCGAGAATGGTCGCGGCTGTCCATGGAGGATTGGCTGGGGGGACCACGTGACGAAGGGATTAAGAGAGAGTGAGAGAGAACGATCGAGAGCAGACTGGGACACGAACAGGGCGAGAGCCACGCGCGTACGGGGGCTCTGGGTGCCACGTGCGCGGTGGGAAACTGGTGTGAAGTCGGCCCGCTCTCTGTTGTCTGCCAACAACGGAGCGTGAGTGAATAAAGTGTATCGTGGAGGTGAAAATAAAGAGGACCGATTCCGAAGCCGTCTCCGAAGGATTATTACACATGTATAAATCACCTACTACACCCCCGCTAATAACCTAACGAGGAAGAAGGTCGCGCAGACAAACGAGTCGCCTTGTAACGAGTGCGTGGTCTCGGTGCGTGCATGGTGAAGTCGACGCGGGAGGTCGGGGGGCAAAGGGACGCGGCGGGTGTAGACGCCGCCGCCGCCGCGTGTCGTCTGCGGAGTCCCTCTCGCGTCTGTGGCCACAGCGAGACCCCCGTGACTCGACGGCGGCGCCAAGTGGAACCTCGGGTCGGCCCTGTGACGTCACCGCGTTGCCACGCGGTGGCGCCACAGCGCGGCAGCAGCGGCAGCAGTGGCACCTCGCGGTTTTGTTGGTCGTAGCACCGAAATAAACTTACTAGCGTAGCAGCTACATGCTGTGTGGGCTCGGTGCGTGGGTGTAGAGGCGCTTGTGAAACGTGGACCCCCCTAATGGAATATCTGCGCCGGTTAGAAACGTCTAGGCGGTCCTGCCTACGATCCATCGTGGGGTTAACCATGCTGGATCGTGTGAGGAGCTCACAGTTCCTTGAAAGATCTGCACAAAGTTCCTGCAGGCAAGGCTGCGTTGGCTGGGTCATGTAGCCCGCATGCCCAGCCACTGCATGGCCAAGCAGCTTCTGTTTGGCCGGATAGACGGGCCTAAACGGGCACGACATGTTCTTTGGGTCTTTGGGTAAAGTCACGTAGACAGGTTCAAAGAAAGAAGCAGTCACGAAAGCGTTAAGTCAAGATTTGGGCACGACATGGGCTGGAGTAGAGATTAACTGATGCGGTACAGGAGCATGTGGAGCTAAGTGGTCTTGCCTCTCTCCATTGTACCCACTACATTAGTATGTTGAAGGGTGTGTGTAAGTGTATAGAGGTGTGTGTGTAGGTGTGTGTAAGTGTATAGAAGTGTGTGTGTAGGTGTGAGTGTATAGAGGTGTGTGTAGGTGTGTGAGTGTGTGTGAGTGTATAGAGGTGTGTAGGTGTGTAGGTGTGTGAGTGTATAGAGGTGTGTGTGTAGGTGTGAGTGTATAGAGGTGTGTGTGTAGGTGTGTGTAAGTGTATAGAGGTGTGTGTGTAGGTGTGTGTAAGTGTAAAGAGGTGTGTGTGTGTGAGTGTATAGAGGTGTGTGTAAGTGTCTAGAGGTGTGTGTAGGGTGTGTGTGAGTGTATCGAGGTGTATGTGTAGGTATGTAAGTGTATAGAGGTGTGTGTAGGGGTGTGTAAGTGTATAGTGGTGTGTGTGAGTGTATAGAGGTATGTGTAGGTGTGTGTAGGTGTGTGTGTGTGTATCTAGAGGTGTGTGTGTAGGTGTGTGTACGTGTATAGAGGTGTGTGTGTATGTGTAAGTGTATAGAGGTGTGTGTGTAGGTGTGTAGAGGTGTGTGTGTATGTGTGTGTAAGTGTATAGAGGTGTATGTAGGTGTGTGTAAGTATATAGAGGTGTGTGTGTAGGTGTGTGTAAGTGTATAGAGGTGTGTATGTGTGTAAGTGTATAGAGGTGTGTGTGTAGGTGTGTAGAGGTGTGTAGGTGTGTGTAAGTATATAGAGGTGTATGTGTGTGTAAGTGTGTAGAGGTGTGTGTGTAGGTGTGTAGAGGTGTGTGTATGTGTGTGTAAGTGTATAGAGGTGTGTGTAGGTGTGTGTAAGTATATAGAGGTGTGTGTGTGTAAGTGTGTAGAGGTGTGTGTGTATGTGTGTGTACATGTATAGAGGTGTGTGTGTAGGTGTGTGTGTATGTGTGTGTGTGTATAGGGGTGTGTGTAGGTGTGTGTAAGTATATAGAGGTGTGTATGTGTGTGTAATTGTATAGAGGTGTGTGTAGGTGTGTGTAAGTGTATAGAGGTGTGTGTGTATGTGTGTGTAAGTGTGTATAGGTGTGTGTAAGTGTACGGAGGTGTTCGGGAGAGTAACCCTGGCAGCGCAACGCTGCTGGCATCTCGTGCTGCCGCCTGTACCGCGCCTTGTCCACCAGAGGGCATCGCCTACCCACGGGTTGTGTGGCGTCAGGGTGAGAAGTGGAGGGTGGGGGAGGGGTCCGGGGATGGGGGGGGGCTGCTGCAGCGCTCAGCAAGGGGTCGTGCTTGGTGCACCACTGCCAATTCCTTATTGCATCGATCTATCTCATTCTTTGTCTCTGCTTCTATTTCCTTGCGCCCGAGTATGCACCGCTACTTGTGGTACCCTCTCTGTATTCATTGGAGGGCCACGTCCAAACCACTAAATCTTCTTGTTTCTTGTGTGAAGCCCTCTCCAATATATTATTTTATTTCTGCAAAAGGGCTGCTGCCATGACTGTGGGATGGTTGTCACGATTGACTTAAAATGTCGCGGTTCGATCTCCCAGCCTGGCCTTGAAAACATTGACCAGGATTCTTACAATTCCCTGTTTTTGTCCACCCACAGTCCATCGGTGGGTCGCGTGCAGTGGGCTAAATGGCGAGTACTCCCACCTCTTTCAAGACGAATGGCCAGTGTGGAAAAGTTGGCCAAAACAGACCCACCGGATCAGCACTCTAGACCTCCCTCTAGTGGTGGTTCTTTCACCAGCAGTTGCATGAGCAAGTAATTGCAGGGCTGCACCATTAACCTCACGTGTACAACAATAATCTGGTTTCCGTGCATTTCAGAACTCCTTGATCCAGACCCCAGCATCCCAGTGCTGCAGGCTCAGTGCTCTGCATCAGTGTTACCATTGCGCCGTTGCTTCTCTGCAACCCCGTGCCACCCGTTGCCGCGTGTAACGTCGCTGTGCCCTGTGCACCGCACGTGTCCCCAGCCCCTGCCGCTGCTCCGCTGGGACACCGGCTTGATGCTGACGATGTCTCAGGAGCAGGCCGCCTGCCTCCTGGCCAACGCCTTCTTCTGCACGTTCCCCCGGAGCAACGTCACGGGGACCCGGAGCGAGGACTCTGCCTGCCCAGACATCAACGTCAACAGGTGCAGCAGCCCATCACTGTGCATTACACACCGTACACCATGTGTCATGCAGTACACACACACAGATGCCATGCTCTCTCTATGTAGAGTATTTCTTGCTGTATATGTAGCGTCGGAAATACAAAGCACACACCACCTGTAGTTGCGGGCACGAGTCGACAGGGGGTGCCACCCTGAGTTAGAGAGAGAACCGGGACCGTTGAGAGGCCGAGTTCCCCCCCTCCGACCCCAGGTGAGGGTTTGGGGGGTTATTCCAGAGCCACCTGGAAGGTTCCAGAAAGGGGGCGGTACCGGGGGTGGAGAGTCCCCGAGGTGGGTATAAAAGACGGACCCCAGGACGGCCCGAGGCAGTGCTCTGAAGACGAAGACTGAAGACCGGCTAGGCTAGGACCCTGGGACCCTGGGACCCCGGGACCCGACGTCCTTTTAAGGGGCGGGGCCGAGCACGGACCAGTGGTCGAGATCCGCACCTTGGCTGGGTCGGGACAGCATAGCCTCCCCTAGGCCACCCTTAGTCGGAGGACTCAGAGCCCGTAGCCCCAGTGATAGGGCACGTTAGCCCGGAGGCCATACCTCCCCAAGTAGTGGGAGTAAAAGGGGCTTCTGTTATAAGATTTAAATAAACCGTGTTGCCTCTAAGCTACGTCTCCAGTCTCCGTGGGAACCCACTACATATACACAAGAAATGCTGTTCTACACATAACGGCCATGCCACGTTTCAGTTCAAAGTAACGCTGCAGTACGTGCACAGGCTATGCTCCTTTACACATACTCTGTATTATACGGCACACACTTTCATGGTGCTGTGTACACGGTATATGATGCGTTACACATAGGCCATGATGTATTATAAACTCCGTTCAAAGTATCAGTTTATACGTAGCCAATGCCACTGTACAAAGACAAAGATCCCCCTCATAGCCTTAACAGATTTTTGAGGCAAGTGGTGTTAGTGAGCACCTAATGAGGACTGGCACAGTACACAGGGGAGTGGGTGGCCAACACCACGCCCAGCCGCATTTGTCTCCCTCGTGGTGATGTGTATACACTGCATCAGGTACTCATTTGAGGCTGAGTCGACCAAGGGGAGGCCCAGGACCCGTTCAGATATTTCCCACTGTTATACCGGTAGGAACAACAGGTTCCACACTGCCCACCAGGGATTATTTGTCTGTCGTGCATATGGGGAGGGGAGGGTGGGGGTGGGAGGGGTGGGGCTGGGTGGGGAGGGGATGGTGGGGAGGGGCTGGGGGAGGAGGGGAGGGTGGGCAGGGGCTGGGTGGGGAGGGTGGGGCTGGGTGGGGGGTGGGAGGGGTGAGGCTGGGTGGGGAGGGGCTGGTCACCCCATGGTGCCCTTATAAAACTCAACGTTTAACCTACACACTACACTATACACGACACAATACACTACACTTATACAAGTGTAGTGAGTTATCAGGGAGACAGACGACGTAGTTGAGGCACACTCTTTTATTTAATCAAAAGGCGGTAACAATACTTGAAGGGGTAACGGCCCTTTCACCCGTACTCAATGGGAAACACCCCTAGCACTATCCCCTGACTGTCCTATTCCCAGTCCTCCGCTATGAGTGCTAGGGGAGGCTATCTGATCCGGCCCTGGTCAAGCACGGATCCCGGCACCCAGCTAACCAGGCCGTGCTCTTACAAGAGCAGCGGTCCTGGAGCTCTTGGGGCCGCGCCACTGGCTTGCCCTGCTCGGCCCTGACAAGGACAGCGAGCCAGGGAAGTTCCAGGGCCTATTCTGCCGGTATTCAGTCTTCCCTGGTAAGCTTCTCACACACTGGCCTCGAGCCCTCTGGCTCCCCGCCTTTTATAAGAATCCTCTCCGAGGGGTGGGGCTATGGGGGATCACAGCGCCCCCATGCCCCCCCAGGGTTAACCGATGCAGACGTGGATGTAGACACCCGTGTATGGATCCAGACACCCTTGTGTTTCTGTCCACCTTTCTCCCCGAAACAACCCCGACATTTGTATTTAATGTTGAAAAACTGGCAGGATTTTACGTACTTTGTGCTTATATGCTCAGTTATTTTGTGACTTGCTTACATTTTTACACGTTGCACTCATTTTCTTATGTTTGTTGTTGTAACTTGCTGACCCTGTGCCTCGACTGCATATCTGTGAAAGAAGAGCTTCATAGCTTATCGGATTCCTCTTCATCCAGTCTAAATAATTTATTCTGATTTTGGAAACCAATGCAGGATAAAACGGGGGGGGGGGGTAGAAAACACTCCACATTCCACACGGAGAAAGTGGCCCAAGTTTGGGCATCAAACCCAGGTCCCTCTGACTGGGAGTTCCAGCCCTGCCGCCTGCCAACGAACACATGTACAGTTCAAACCCCACGTGTACATTCGGTTATATACGGATGTATTTTTATAATTGGTTTCTGGGTGAGGACAAATAATGAAGCAGCCATATCTTTGCCATGTACCCTTTGATCCAGTGTGATATTGCAAGACTAATGCCCATTTTGTAACCAGACCCACGATGGGCAAAGGTATGCTGCATTACTGCAGCATCGTTCATCTTCTTGGTTCTTTCGGTAAAGTCACGTAGAAGGGAAGTAATAAAATAATAAAAATAAAACATAATAAAATAATATTATTTTATTATGTTTTATTTTTATTACTTCCCTTCTACGTGACTTTACCGAAAGAACCAAGAAGATGAATCCCTGCAGTCACGAAAGCTTTAAATCGAAATGCAGCATCGTTATTAACCTGGTTAATCTATCTCCGCACGATGGTGGGGGGGGGGGGGGGGAGTGCGATCTCTGCTGTAGCAGGAAGTTGGAACGGTGTCGTGCGCATCTCTTAACAGAGCGGAGCCGGCGCTGCCCCCATCCTCCGCGCTCGCCCAGGCCTCTAAATGGCTGACGGTTGTTGTGGAGGAAGAGGAGACTCCGGTGGAGGAGCTGTTGGTGCAGAAGGAGGAGACCCTGGTGGAAGAGCTGGTGGTGCAGGAGGAGGAGACTCCGGTGGAGGAGCTGTTGGTGCAGGAGGAGACCCTGGTGGAGGAGCTGGTGGTGCAGGAGGAGGAGACCCTGGTGGAGGAGCTGGTGGTGCAGGAGGAGGAGACCCTGGTGGAGGAGCTGGTGGTGCAGGAGGAGGAGACCCTGGTGGAGGAGCTGTTTGTGCAGGAGGAGGAGACCCTGGTGGAGGAGCTGGTGGTGCAGGAGGAGGAGACCCTGGTGGAGGAGCTGGTGGTGCAGGAGGAGGAGACCCTGGTGGAGGAGCTGGTGGTGCAGGAAGAAGAGATGAGGGGGGAGACAGAGGAGGTATGGACGAAGGAGCAGGAGGAGGAGATGGTGGTGCAGGTGGAGGAGACATTGGTGGAGAAGATGGTGGAGAAGGAGATGACAAGGAAAGAGGATCAGGTGATGGTGATGCAGGAGGAGAAGAGGAAGCGAGGGAGTCTGGCCCGCATAGCGAGAACCATCCGTTCACTCCTCCGACGCGTGCTGCTGTGTGGTGGCCGGTCCACCACACAGTAGAGGTGGTGGTGGTGGTCACGGATCGTTGTGAACCACAACCACTATCACCATACCCACCACACACACCCTGCACCCATTCACCCCCCTGTGATACCCACCACCCAACGCACACCATGCACACATTGCACCCACCCACCCCATGATCCCACCCCCACCACATTCCACACAAAGGGTTAGGGGTTTAGAGGGTTAGGGATTTATAAAGTTAAGGGTTTAGAGGTTTTGGGTTATTTCAGGGATAAGGGGTTTAGAGGTTTAGGGATTTCGAGGGTTATAGGGTTTAGGGGTTGAGGGGATTCGAGAGTTAGGGGTTTAGAGGGTTGGGGTTTAGAGGGTTAGGTGTTTAGAGGATAAGTCTATTTGGGGTACAGGGTTTTAGAGGGTTAGGGTTTTCAGGGTAAAGGAGTTTAAGGGTATAGGAGTTTATAGGGTTTTGGGTTTACAGTGAGGGGGAAAAGTATTTGATCCCGTGCTGATTTTGTACGTTTGCCCACTGACAAAGAAATGATCAGTCTATAATTTTAATGGTAGGTTTATTTGAACAGTGAAAGACAGAATAACAACAAAATCCAGAAAAACGCACGTCAAAAAATGTTATAACTTGATTTGCATTTTAATGAGGGAAATAAGTATTTGACCCCCTCTCAATCAGAAAGATTTCTGGCTCCCAGGTGTCTTTTATACAGGTAACGAGCTGAGATTAGGAGCACACTCTTAAAGGGAGTGCTCCTAATCTCGGCTTGTTACCTGTGTAGGGATGTTAGAGAGAGGGCCGTTATGTATGGCAGTCTATGGGAAAGAAACACAGTGGGCGGGGCTACGTGTGTGCACAGGGAGGTGCCCTCTGCAACGTCCGAGCCAGACACCCTGGGGGGGGCTGGTTTGGCGTTATGATCCCCCGGGGCCCCACCCCTCAGGGAGGGTTGGGTATAAAAGGGGACGTTATATGGGCTCGGGAGTTAGTTATGTGATAGTTAACTAAGAAGATGGAAGACGTCTTAGATAGAGCCCTGGACTCCCTCGTTCGATGTCCTTGTCAGGGCCGAACAGGATCGAGCCAGCGGCGTGGTCCCGAAAGCCAGAGCCGGTGCTCTTCTAAGAGCTGGTCTGGGACTCCGGGTACCGGCCCGACTTACCAGTGTCGGGCCAAGTAGCCTCCCCTAGCCCAGTAGTGGAGGACTGTGAGGTAGGCTAGGACTTAGCCAGGAAGTGTATCCTTGAGCTAGTCGGGTGAGGGGGCCGATACCCCCTCCAGTACTGTATGTCACATAAGAGTTGTGTTAAATAAATATCCGTGTGCCTCCACCTCGGCGTCAAGTGTCTTCACCGGTACTTCAACTGGTGTCAGAAGTAAAACTCGAACATGGACACGCGGAAGACAACGCGGGCCATAGTACCGCAAGAAGAAGATACGGCCGAGATCGAAACGCCCGGGACGGCTACACAAGCCACAGTGCAGCCGGAGCCTGATGTCTCCTCATCGGGGCATCCGAGTGAAGGAGGTTCACAGTCAGACGCGTTGCGGCTGGCTCACGGGAGGCTGGCGGAGCTGTTATACGCCGCTGCCGCCACGCTGGAGTCCATCACGCGGCTGGGGGCCGGTGATTCAGCACGGGGCGAGACGGCCCAACGACCAGGGCGCCTTCCCGCCATTTCGGAGCAGCCCGAGTTCGAATCTCCCGCCATCGACGCTGCAGCTGTTCGGGGCGTGGCCAGCCTAAACATCCACTCCGACATCGCCGTCGCTGAAGCCACGACGTCATCACCACCGCGACAGGCGATTCCATCGGCCGCTCGTACCAACGCACAGCCAAGTGGAGGTGACATCCGCCCGCGGGAATCAACAACGACCGCTGCACTCCATCAGAGGCTGCCCCCGCTGAAAGAGTTCGTCGGCGCGGAGGGGGACTGGGCCGGGTTCCGCAGGCGATTCCTCGCCCATCAAGAGATGGCGAAGTGGACAGACGAGGAGGCTCTCTGCGCGCTGCCGGCGCTCCTCGACAGCGACGCGCTCGCAGCCCTCACGTCGGCACCTAAAGAGAGGCGGGCGACGTTACCGATGGCGCTGCAGCTGCTGGGAGGGGTCTACGGACCATCGGCGGAATGCAGACAGGAGTTCTACGACCGCAAGCGGGGTGAAAAGGAGTCGCCCCTGGCGTACCGAACGAGCCTCCTGGCGATGGCCAAGTCGGCCTTCCCCCGTATGGATGACGACGGCATCGACGCTATGGTGACGGAGAAAATACTCCTCCTGGCTGACGACCTTGACATCGCTGTCGTCGCACAGGAGGACGCGGAAATGACATCGCTCCAGGCGGCGCGGCTCCTCCACGCAAACCTCCTGTCGCTCCGGCGGAAAGCCAGCAGGGCATCGGCGGGGCGTGCGGTGGCTGCAGCCACCCTTCCGACGGAGGAACTCTACGCCGTCGACCACCGACGGCAACAGGCGACGAGTGCACGGCCGGGCCAGGACGGGTCGGGCCGTTCCGACCATTCGTCACCTCCGACGCCGCTCCCACGGTGTTTTAACTGCGGCGTCCGGGGCCACGTCGCCTCGGGGTGCCGCTCTCCTCGTCAGCGCGGGACGACACCTCACCGGGACGACGGGCCTCATCCCAAGCTCCACCATCAAAAACCGGCGAGTCGCGGCACCCCACACGTTTGGCCCACACACACACCCGTCACGCACTCAAACACCGCGACGAGAGGGGGGCCGGTATCACGCACCATCGCACCATCACGCACCACTCCGGGTACCCATATCGAACCCGGCCAGTGGTCCGTGCTGGCCGATCGTGTGGTTGCCGCATCGTCGGGGTCGTCGGCCGTTGTGGGGTATATCGACGGGGTTGAAGTGCGCATCCTGGTCGATACGGGAGCATCGGCGACTATTATTTCGGAATTAATTTATAATATTCTCCCTGTCCGGAGTCGTCCCTTGATGCCAGTTAACATACCATTCTATGCGGCTAACGGGGGCTCACTTGGCATCATCGGACAAATTCGTGCCCAAATTTGTATCGGGGAAATAAAATTATCTGGGCCGATTTTTGTTTCTTCCTCGCTGGCGGTTCCGTGCCTGCTGGGGACAGACTTCCTGGCCAAAATGCCGATTGTAATTTTGATCGACCAGGGTTGCATAGAGCTTCCGTCGGGCAGACGCATGGCGTTTCTGCCATCACCGGTTGCGACGCGGACGGCGTTCGCGACGGTGCCGGCGTTCGTGGAGAGAACGGTACGCGTCCCTCCGGGGACGCAAATGTTGGTACCCTTGAAACTTCGGCGGCCCCTCGTTACGGGTGCTGGGGCACAAGGGGTACTGTTGGGACCGTCTAGGGCCGGGGTTAGTGGACCTGACTTACTTCCGGCCCAGACCATAGTGAGAGGGAATGGCGAACCCTTCATCGCGGTCCTAAATGTGGGCTCGCGGACGGTGGTGGTCCCACAGGGGACCGTGCTTGCTCACGCAACGCCGGTGCCGTGTGTGGAACCCGCCGTAAATAGCGTCAACACTGTCCCTGCGTCGCAACCGCATTCGGACAGCGATGAAGGGTGGCTCGAGGCGCTTTGTGCGGGATCGACGGACCTGTCCGATTCAGAGCGTCAACAACTTAAAACACTACTGCGAGAATTTTCCGACGTTTTTAGTCGAAATAAATATGATTTGGGTTGCACTCACTTGCTGCGTCACCATATTGACACGGGTGACAGCGCGCCAATTCGCCAAAATCCGTTTCGGTTGAGTCCCGCCGAAAAGGACCATGTCAAATCGGCTGTTGATGACATGTTGGCCGCAGACATTATTTCTCCTTCCACCAGCCCTTGGGGAGCGCCGATCGTCCTGGTTAAAAAGCAGGACGGTTCGTTGCGGTTTTGCGTTGACTTCCGGCGTCTTAATAAAATTTCGGTTGCCGACGCATACCCGCTCCCTCGGATGGATGAATCGCTTGACGCCTTGGCGGGAGCGCGATTCTTTTCCACACTCGATTTACTTTCGGGATTCTGGCAGCTTCCTCTGGATGATGAGTCAAAGCCTAAAACTGCTTTTCGTACACCGCACGGCTTGTTTCAATTCAACCGGTTGCCGATGGGCTTACACTCAGCGCCGGCAACTTTCCAGCGTTTAATGGAATTGGTTTTGGCTGGACTGCAATGGGAGTCGTGCCTCATTTATTTGGATGACGTTATCGTCTTTGGTAAAACTTTTGATGAACATCTCCAGAGGTTGCGGGGGGTTTTCCTAAAGATGCGGGCTGCTAATTTGAAATTCAAGCCCCAAAAATGCCATTTGTTGCGTGATTCGGTGCGTTATTTGGGGCACATCGTGGGACGCTCAGGTATTGCTACCGATCCCGCCAAAACGCAGTGTGTCAGCTCCTGGCCGACTCCCACCTCGGTGGGAGAGGTCAGGAGTTTCATTGGGTTCGCGTCGTATTATCGACGGTTTGTTGCTGATTTTGCAACAATTGCTAAACCCCTGCACGCTTTAACATCTAAAGGGGTTCGGTTCCACTGGGGCCAAGAGGAGGAGGCTGCGTTCCGCTCCCTTCGGGACGCCCTGGTGAAAGCCCCTCCCTTGATTTACCCTGATTTTTCGAAGCCCTTTTTGCTCGACACCGATGCGAGCAACACGGGTATTGGGGGTGTGCTTTCCCAGGTGGTTGATGGCGTTGAACGGGTGGTCGCGTACGGTAGTCGGGTGTTGTCTCCTGCGGAGCAGAGATATTGTGTCACCCGTAGAGAACTGTTGGCAATTGTTTTTTTCATCCAACAATATCGCCCATATCTGTACGGTCGGCATTTCACCGTCCGCACAGATCATGCGGCACTACAGTATGCCCTGCGAGTTCAACAACCATCGGGACAGTTGTCTCGATGGTTGGAGGTTCTCCAGGATTTTGATTTTGAGACCACTTACCGTAAGGGCGTTCGCCATACCAACGCGGACGCTCTGTCACGCATGCCAACCACCTCGGAATGTGCATGCCTCCTGGGGTCGGGACGTTGCAGACCTTCAGGGGACGCATCGGTTCCGATCCTGGCAGCCACCGACGACGACGAACCACTGCCTGATAATTCGATCGAACAACAGGGAAGGGATTCCCTGTTGGGGTTGCCCGTCACTGAGTGGGGACGCCTCCAAATGGAGGATACCTCCCTCCTCGGGTGGCGTCGTCGCGTCGGGGGTGCTGGGCGGGTGAAAGGTGATTCGGGTGCTTGGGAAATGGTACAGGGTCTGCTCATGCATTGGGACGGCAAATCACAGCGACATCGGCTGGTCGTCCCTTCTGAGTTGCGAGGCAAAGTGGTGTGGGCTGCGCATGAGCGCCTGTTACATCTGGGGACTCTAAAGACCCTTGCACTGATACAACTAGATTTTTTTTGGCCTGGTATGACAAAGGATGTTGCGGATTTTTTGAGTTCATGCCCGCGGTGTGCGCAACGGAAACCGCCGGCACGGGAGTCTAACCCGCCTTTGCAATCAATCAAGGTGTCCAGGATAAATGAGCTTGTCGCGCTGGACATCTTGGGCCCATTTCCCGCCACCCCCAGGGGCAATAGGTATTTGCTGACAGGAGTCGAGTATTTTACGCGCTGGCCCATGGCCTGGCCCCTTGCCAACCAGTCGGCAGCAGCCATCGTGGACGCCTTTGTTCAGGGATACGTCCTGGACAAAGGTGCTCCGGAACGGCTGCTGACCGACCAGGGTAAAAATTTTTCCAGCAAATTACTTAAACAAGTCTGTGACCTCTTAGGCACAAAGAAAATTCGGACCTCCCCATATCACCCACAGACTGACGGAATGGTCGAGCGCCTGCATCGCACCATTTCGTCAATGATGGCACAGCAGGTCTCAGATTCACAGACTGATTGGGACCTGCATATTCAGGGGGTCTTGGCGGCATACCGGATGGCACCCCATGCAGCTACGGGATTTTCCCCCTTTTACCTTATGTACGGTCGCGAACCCGACCCGCCTGTTCGCGCCCAGCTGCAGATCCCCGACCCGCAAGGAAAAACTAAATTGGCTGACCACGTCAAATTTAATCTGGCTAAATTAACTGAGGCGCGGGATGCTGCGAGGTTGAACTCGGACCGCCGTCAAAAGGCGAACGAGCGCCTCAGGCTGGGTCGGGCGCATGTAATACAGTGGAAACCGGGGGACAGGGCATGGTTGCACTGTCCCCAAGTGCCCCTGGCTACCTCCCCTAAGCTGGCGCGGCCGTGGCGGGGCCCTGTGGAAGTGGTCGAGGTCTTGCGACCACAGTGCGTGCGCATTCGATGGGGCAAGCGGCGATGGTTCGTGCACCCCTCTCGGTTGAAACCCTTCGTCGCGGTACACAAACCCACTTCACGCATGCGTGGCCAGACGTGTGGGGGGTCGACCGACTCACTAGGTCCGTCTCCACCGCGCTCACCTAATGCCTTGCCGGCCGTGCCACCTCCAGGTGCATCGAGACTGACGGGCTCACGCCCGACCACCCCTTCTGGGGATACCAACAGTCACGCGGCATCAGAGGAGGTCTCACTCCGGGACGGACGATTACCACCTGACGGTCCGCCACCCGGGGTTTCCCCGTGTGAGGGGCCCGCCGCAAGGACACGCGCAAAAATGCGCAGACTGTTGTGAAACCGCAAGATGTGTATATATGTTGTGTTCATTGTGTGTTGTGTGGGGGGGGGTGTTCCCTGCCCATTGAATTTGCATACGTTGTGCTCACCTGCTGTTGTATGTATGGTGGCTTCGCTGCAAATTGTACATAGCTTGTTCTTACGGAATTCGTATTTATTCAAGGGGGGGTGCGTCGGGTTGTTTTTTTTTCCTTCTTGCTGTTGCATTTTTTTTGTGTTCTTGTTACCGTTCTTGTTATTGTTGGTAATTAGTGAGGCACACGCGCGGTTACGGTAAAAATTCATTTTTATTGTCATTCTGTATGTTGGCAGCCGGGACGGCTGCGAGCTATGTAGGGGGGAGTGATGTAGGGATGTTAGAGAGAGGGCCGTTATGTATGGCAGTCTATGGGAAAGAAACACAGTGGGCGGGGCTACGTGTGTGCACAGGGAGGTGCCCTCTGCGACGTCCGAGCCAGACACCCTGGGGGGGGCTGGTTTGGCGTTATGATCCCCCGGGGCCCCACCCCTCAGGGAGGGTTGGGTATAAAAGGGGACGTTATATGGGCTCGGGAGTTAGTTATGTGATAGTTAACTAAGAAGACGGAAGACGTCTTAGATAGAGCCCTGGACTCCCTCGTTCGATGTCCTTGTCAGGGCCGAACAGGATCGAGCCAGCGGCGTGGTCCCGAAAGCCAGAGCCGGTGCTCTTCTAAGAGCTGGTCTGGGACTCCGGGTACCGGCCCGACTTACCAGTGTCGGGCCAAGTAGCCTCCCCTAGCCCAGTAGTGGAGGACTGTGAGGTAGGCTAGGACTTAGCCAGGAAGTGTATCCTTGAGCTAGTCGGGTGAGGGGGCCGATACCCCCTCCAGTACTGTATGTCACATAAGAGTTGTGTTAAATAAATATCCGTGTGCCTCCACCTCGGCGTCAAGTGTCTTCACCGGTACTTCACCTGTATAAAAGACACCTGTTCACAGAAGAGTTTTAGAAGGTTATGGGTTTAGAGGTTTTGATGTTTAGGGGATTAGGGGTTTATAAGGTGAGGGGTTTAGTGGGTTACGGTTTTACAGGTTTAGGGGTTTCGACGGTTTGGGGTTTATAAGGTTAAGGGTTTAGGCAGTTAAGAGTGTTGGGGGTTTATGGGTTGCCGTTTTATAGGGTGAGGTGTTTAGACGGTTGGGGTCTTAAGGGGAAAGTCCTTCAGAGGATTTGGTGTTTAGAGGGTTAGAGTTTAGAACGTTTTGAGTTTAGAGGGTTTAGAGAGTTACGTGTTTAGAGGTTTATGGGTTTTAGAGGGTTAGGGGTTTAGAGAGTTACGTGTTTAGAGGTTTTTGTGTTTCGATTGTTGGATGTTGAATGGTTTAGATGGTTAGTAGTTGAGGTTATAAGGGTATGTGTTTAGGGGTTTAGAGGTATCGGGGTTTCAAGGGTTAGTGATTTACAGTGTTACGGGTTTAGTGGTTTGAGAGTTGAGGGTTTAACACGTAGACTTTCACAACTAATATTGTCCATAATAAAGTTTTTTTTTGGTTTAGTCTCCAACACTAAATGGCACTTTTTGTTGATGTGACAAATTTTACTAATTGGCTGTTTTAGGTGGTGGTTGGTTTAACGACACGTTTATATTTACATAATCTAACAAAAAAAAACCTTTATGGGTTTAGAGGGTTCCGGGTGTAGTGGATTATGTGTTTAGAGGGTTAGCATTTTAGGGGCATAGGTGTTTTAAGGGTTAGGTGTCTAGAGGGTTCGTTCTTTAGAGGGTTGGGGTTTAAATGTGTTGGGATTAGGTTACAGATTTAGGGTTTTAGAACGTTAGGGGTCTGAGGGTTAGGGTTTTAGAGGTTGAGGATTTAGGAGGTTATGAGTTCAGAGGGTTAGGGGTCTAGAGGGTTAGTTCTTTAGAGGGTAGTGGTTTAGATTGGTTGGTATTTAGAATGTTAAGGATTTAGGGTTTTAGAAGGTTAGGGTTTCAAGGTTTAGAGGGTTAGGGATTCAGAGGGTTTAGAAGTTTTGGTTTTTAATGGCTTAGACGGTTAGGGTTAAAAGAATAAGGGGCTTAGAGAGTGAGGGTTTTGGTAGGTTAGGGTTTTAAGGGTAAAGGGGTTGAGGGTTAGGGGTATAGGAATTTAGAGGGTTAGGGGTTGAGATGGTTAGTGTTTTGGTGGTTTAGAGTTTAAGCTTTTAGATGGCGAGGGGTTTAAAGATTAGAGTTGCAAGGGTAAATGGGTTGAGAGGGTTAGCGGTTTAGATGGTTATGGATTTAGATAGTTAGGGGTTTAGAGGGTTTTAATTGTTCGAGGTTTAGTGGTTAAGGTCTCTGTGCGAGTCCAACATGTTTGTATGAGTCTATGGTAAGATAAAAAGAGTTCAGTTTAATTTGTATATTTCGAAACAATTTGTTTACCTTTCCTGTGATGTTTTTGTATCATATTTTTGTTGTTATTTTCTGACCCACAAGATTGGACGTCTGTGAAAACAGATCGTTATAGCTCATCAGATGCATCCAGTATAAATAAATATTCAAATTCTAATTCTATTGACCTCTGTGCGAATCTATAGATTTCTGTGTGAGTTTTTGGGCCTTTGAGTGTATGGATCTCTGTGTGAGGCTATGGGTCTCTGTGCATGTCTATCGGTCTCTGTGAGTATGGGGTCGCTGTGTGAGTCTGAGTGTCTGTAGGAATGTATGGGTCTCTGTTGGGGTCTATGGGTTTCTGGGTATGGTTGTTTGTGCGAGTCTTACATGCACAAATTTAACTTAAAATGGCCATTGAGGGTTGCGGAATCCAAGTTGAATATTAAGTTCCCTGCAGTGCAAGCCAGCTCTCTAGTCGTGTCATCAAACAGCCCCTTTAATTCTTTATAATAATAAAATAGACTTAGTCCAGGAAATCCACACTGAGTCACAGTCAGGTCCTGAATTGTTTTTTTACATTTTCGACGAATGAATGATGAGTTCTTACACAAGTGGAGGGGGGGAATTCGAGAGACTTGCACCGTTGTTTCAACTGCCATAGAAACAAACTGGTGACCTTAGGATCATCGCAAATCCAGTGTGCTAACCATTACACTGTGGCAAATCACCCACACGCTCACTCACCGAGCTACACGCTCACCTGTACACACATTCACTCAGGACCGCAGCTCACAACACTTCTCTTTCTGCTTTTTCTCTTTTACTGACAGCATGCATAAAACATCAAGGTGCCTTACAATGGGGGGGGGGGGGGGTAAGAAGTGGCTAAGTTAAAATTCGAGATGCTTTCTTAAAAGATAAATATTTTTAGGGGGGACCTGAAGGCCCAAACTGAACTAGACTCCCTGACCAACTTTGACAGAGAGTTCCAAAGTCCAATGGCCACCAAAGCAAAATCCCGGTCGCCCATGGACCACTTTGAGCTTTCTTCTCGCGATACAGAGATCTAAATCAGCGATTCTGATGATGCAATTTACATGAAAGTGACGCTTCACAGTGGACGTTACAATTCCCGCTGATGGCATTACTACTATAATAGCCCAGAAATGTGTGTAATGCACGTGACGTCACTCCACATACCCCCTCCCCCGTCATTAATAATAAAATAATCATGAGCGGGTGGATTTTTACACTCACGCGGAAGGCCGAGTGGAAAGATAGTTTTTTCGCAAAGTTGCTTCAAATATGACGTTTCTTTACAGAAAGTAAAAAATAAATATACGCAGCAGTGCTACATCCGTACGTGACGTCACTGCAAAAGAGACACCCCCCCCCTCATTCATAATCATGAGCGGGTGGATTTTTACATTCCCGCAGGTTGATTGGAAATAATTTGTTTTACGCAAATTAACTTTAAATTTGACGTTTCTTTATTGAAATGTAATCAAATCAATATTTCTACGCAGCAACAAAGTGTATTTGGTGTCTTTATTTATTTCTTCAGCACTTGAAACAAAAGGTAAGTCTAATTTTTGCTTCTAAATTATTATAAAAGTAGCCTATAGCCCGTCCAAGGACGGGTGTATTGCAGTTAATCTGAAATATTCAATCGAAAATAAAGACCCGCTCATGATTATTAATGAGGGGGTGGGGCCAGGGTCCACATGAGTGACGTCATCATTACATGATTATTGATGAAGGGGGGGAGCTCCATGTGGAGTGACGGAATCTGCTCATGATTATTGATCAGGGGGGGAACTCCATGTGGAATGACATCATCCACTCTTGATTATTAATGAGGGGGTGGGTGGCGTGGTCCACATCAGTGACGTCATCCGCTCATGATTATTAATTAGGGAGTTTGTGTCCCGCGCGTGACGTCACTCCACATGCCGCACCCCCGTCATTAAGGTAGAGCAGAATTATTATTTGTTGCAAATTCGCTTTAAGTTTCACGTTTCTTTATTTAAAATGAATCTAATAAATAATTCTACGTGGAAAAAAATTGGATTTGGGGTCTATATTTTTTCCTAAGATAAGTCTAATTTATGCTTCTACATTTTGGTTAAATAGACATTTCTCGGTGATTTTCCAGATATTGTATTGCAATCCAATTTATTTGCACCCCAGCGACCGAAAGCAGAAAATAATAAAGTATCAGAGCAGTGAATTAGAACAAATTGAAGGTCAGTTATATACAGTGCTACAGTGAAATGCAGTGAAGTGTTTTATGACATAATTTCGTGCAAGATTCACTGCCATTCAATTAACACAAGATACAATTATACTCTGCTAATTTTTTTCGTAAATATTACAGCTTCCGTCCTAGGATGGGCAAAGAAGCTAGTTTGATAAGAGTAGGCCAATGTGTGTTGCTGTCACGGTTCAAATTTTCCAAATTCACAAATGACCGACAAATTCCTCAATTGGCATTCCACAAAGCAACATCACAACATGTAGCTACTGCAGACTACTGTATGTGCTGTACTGCGCCTTCGTGATAGCCTTGCGCTGTAAGCCTTGCGATTTTACACCTCCCCCTTTTATATCGTTTAGAAAATACGTTGTCACTTCATTATCAACACCACCGCTACCCGACTAGCATTGCCTCAACCCACACTCATGTCGCTGACAGCATCGTCTGCCCTTTCTCGTAACTGTCGCCTCTCAACCTTCACCTCCACCTAACCCTGTACACAAACTACTTTGCATCGCGCATAAAGAAATGTTCTGTACTATGGAGTACAATATAGTAATTACGCATGATATTTTAGTGATTTTATTTTCATAATGTACTGCTAATAATGTTTTAACGTTTACTGCCGAAACTAGTATTGAGTGTAGTATTTTTAGTAATTGAATGTAATGTTGCGGATACGTCTAGGATGAAGATGCACGCATTAACACGGCTTCAGCATTGTTTAGTCCTCGTGGCAAAATTGCGTTGATTTACGTCGTTTCGGTATTCGTTGTCGCACATTTAAGGAAAGCATCCCCGACATAAACCGGGGTATTACTGTCAACTAAATTATTATTATTCAAGACTTACCACCTCACGTGTAGGTCGTCGCGATCGCATGCTAGAAGCTTGCACATTTGCCTGTTTCTCATTACGAACGTGTCCCAAGGCCTTGTTCAGATCACCTTGAGTGTGGGCCAAGGCAACTGCGTGCACGGACAGTGACCCACACTCGGCGCGGAGACGTGCCACCACCCCACGCACCTCGCGGCTGTACAGGTACATGTGGCGCACACTCACATTCACCTCCACCTGTCAGGAGGACAGAAACAAGAGTTAGGGACAAGGACATTTTTATTATTGTTACACTTCCTGACCCAGAAAATCCTAAGTCTCAAGAATATTTTTAACGAGGGTCATGCCATTTTTTTGGCAGCAGGAGGGGATGATGATTGCATGTGTCATCCGAATTCAGTAATTTTGCAAGTAATTTCCAGCATTGGGATAGATGAGCAATACATGTTCAATTGGAAGGGGTTTTTTATTTTATGGGAGGAAATCCATGTGTAGTGAGTCCAACTGAGTTGCAGAAGTTCTTCTTCAGAGGCAACACAGTGCATCGCACGCCGTGCTCTGCTAGAGCCGGCATCACTCTGCAACACACACGATGCTGTCCGGCACCATACAGTTACATCCCCAATGTCACTCACTACACATGTGTAGAGTAGTATGACGACATGACATCATGAGCGCTGTGAGGCGCAATGACGTCATGTCACGGGAAATACTTAAGGGGGACCTCGTGGCGAAAGCGGGGTCGTTGTGGGAGCCCGGGATGGTGAGCGTCTTAAGAAGGTCTCTCCTGCTCGTGACCGGACGGTGTTGGCTGATCCCCCGTCCGGGTTCTACGAGTAGGAGAGCCGAAGATACAGCCAGGGGTAGGGCTCAGAGAAGTCTGCAAGAGCCGGTTAAGATTACGTGGGGTGCTGCTCTCCTCGGTCGGGTGGTGTTGGATAAGCCCCCATCCCAACTCGAGTGAGAGGCCAAGAGATAGCCCAGGCTAGGAATAGATAGAGCCTGACGTCCGCGTCAAGGACTGAGTGTAGGGACACCTACCTCTGGTGTGTTTTGTTACCTCTGTGTTAATAAACTGGCGCAAGCCCTTACTAAGAGTTCAGTCTACGAGTCGTCCATGTACAGCAGGTGGAGAACATACACACTCCTCAATTAAGCCCACAAATCAACTATGCATCATAACGCTGGCCTGTGGAAACCTAAGTTTATGAATAAAATAATTGACGTGGCTCAGCGGTAGTGCATTTGCCACTTGTTGCAGAGGTTTGCGGTTCTATTCCGACAGGCCGTCCTGGTTAATACTAAGATGTACGAGCCGTAAAATAAACGCCATCGGCTTCACAGGGGACATCGAATATCCCGTTTAACATGTAGGCTTTCACGACGAATATCATCCATAAGAGGTTTGTTTTGTTAGATCGTGTAAATATATGTGTCGTTAAAATCCACCACCACCCGACACAGCCAACTAGTAAGGGTTGTAATGTAAACAGAACATGCCAATTTGTCACTAGTACAGCACACTGGTGTGTTGGAGAGCCAAGCCACAACATTTACAATCTGAGTACGATGTTTTGCCAGTATTACAACTAGCTTCATCAGGCGACAGACAGATTTGTGGAGAAGTCCACCTGTTTTGTTCCTTATATAGAGGCGTAGATGTGGTGACCACACTTCACGCTCTTGCGTAAAGTGGAGGGGGGGCGATTAATGAGTCAACGTACATTATGCATGTGCATTATACGAGCCCTTTAATCTTGTCCTTCCAGTCCATTGTGTGTATTAAAATAAAATAGCCGTATCAATGACAATACTATATTCTATCAAAAAAAATAAAAATATATTTTGAAACAATCTTTTTTATATGTTATGTTTGTTTCGGCTTGGGTCTAATTGTCAACGCTCAACTTACGTAGGCTGTAATTGACCACGGTCCCTTACATTATGGCAAGCCTCGGGGCCACTTCCTGGAGTTGTGGAGTTCTGCCATTACTCATACGGTACATTTCATTAAAGCGTGTTTAAAAAAAAGTATTTTAAAATATTACTTATTCAAAAGAAGTTTTAGCATCTGTATATTAGTGCTGTTACCAATACCTCAATGAAGCCCTCATATATTGCTCATACATGTGCAATAATACAGGTCGACGACAAGCGACTGTGTTCATTCAGACGCTGTCTCCCCGACAGACCTGTTCTTCACCTGAGGACGGCTGCTTGCGTTGTGGCCGAAACGTCGTGAAAATTGTATTTTATTATGTTTTATTTTATTATTTTATTATTTCCCTTCTACGTGACTTTACCGAAAGAACCAAGAAGAAGCGACTGTGTCTCCGTCTGTTTATTTCTTCGTTATATGGACAGCTCGCGTTCCGCTCTCTCGGACGTTCCGCGGCGCGTCGCGTGAGCTGGCGTCCCGCTTCCCCGCTCCCGCGCACCGCTGGCAGACGGCGCGCTGGGAGCCGTCTCCGCGTCGCCACGTGGCCGATGGCTCACGGAGACCCGCGACGTGGTCCAGCTTCCAGCTCTCACCAACTGACCTCGAGCCCCTTCCGGCTCTCCATTATATCCCCTTCCCGCGTCACCCAGACTCTGCCCTTCACCACACCCCTTGAGAACTTTCCAGATAATACCACCCCCTAGCGCCCGCGGGCTCCACCCTTGAACCCTTCCCCCGATGGCTCGTGTCGCCTGGATGAGTTAGGGGCTGGGGCGGCGAAGCCCCAGCCTACGCTCGCATTACACATGTAAGAATTAAAGCTGTTGGGAATGCATCCCCATATATACAATTGTCTAATGAACTCCTTTATGCGCCGATTTGATTAGTGGCCACTTCTCCAGCATACACATTTTGAGCGCTAAGCAAGGTCTGCCTGTACAATAATTTTCACTATTATTATTCAAGCACACAAATACCTCTCTAGACGTGGGCAGCATGGCTCGACCTCTGGTCTTGCTCCGTGAATTGCCGGCATTCTCGCAGACGCCCCATGCCTCACTGCATGCAGCTAAAGACATGGCTGTACTCTCCAATTGCTGTCAAATGAGAAGAGAGTTTAAGACACCATGAAGCACTTTTCTTGACACTGCAACACCACCACACCATCTTGACTAGTTTTACCGTGTCAATGACCACATATGCCAATGCAATTTATATACAGTGAGGGAACAAAGTATTTGATCCCCTGCTGATTTTGTATGTTTGCCCACTGACAAAGAAATTATCAGTCTATAATTTTAATGGTAGGTTTATTTGAACAGTGAGAGACAGAATAACAACAACAAAATCCAGAAAAAACGCATGTCAAAAATGTTATAAATTGATTTGCATTTCAATGAGGGAAATAAGTATTTGACCCCCTCTCAATCAGAAAGATTTCTGGATCCCAGGTGTCTTTTATATAGGTAACAAGCTGAGATTAGGAGCACACACTTAAAGGGAGTGCTCCTAATCTGAGCTTGTTACCTGTGTAGTGACATAAGAAGGGAGGGGGGGCTGCTGTAGGCACTGGGTTCCCAGGGGGTCCAGACGCTTTTAAGCCTTTGGGCGCCAGGCGTTGGGTTCCCAGGCGCTTAAGCCTTTTTGGCGCCGCCAACGGGGGGGGGGGGGGGGGCTGTGTGTGCTCTGTGGGATGTCTGGTGGCGCACCCCACCCCTCGTCGGACCAGGCATAAAAGGAGAGCTCCCTGGACGATCGGGGCCCAGTTGTAACTCAAGACCCAAGACCCACGACCAGCCATCTGAAGACCCTGGGATGCTGTGAGAGCCAGCGCTGGGACTACGACCTTGTGAGGGCGAGCGTAGCCAGAGTAGAGTATCTAGAGTATCTAGGCTGTGTAGCTAGGCTGTGTACCTAGGCTGTAACAGAGTATCAGGACTGTTGGAGTGTTGTATTGTAATAAAGAAGTTACATCTACAAGTGTCTCCGGAACCCGTTACACCTGTATAAAAGACACCTGTTCACAGAAGCAATCAATCAATCAGATTCCAAACTCTCCACCATGGCCAAGACCAAAGAGCTCTCCAAGAATGTCAGGGACAAGATTGTAGACCTACACAAGGCTGGAATGGGCTACAAGTCCATCGCCAAGCAGCTTGATGAGAAGGTGACAACAGTTGGTGCGATTATTCGCAAATGTAAGAAACACAAAAGAACTGTCAATCTCCCTCGGCCTGGGGCTCCATGCAAATCTCACCTCGTGGAGTTGCAATGATCATGAGAACGGTGAGGAATCCGCCCAGAAATACACGGGAGAATCTTGTCAATGATCTCAAGGCAACTGGGACCATAGACACCAAGAAAACAGTTGGTAACACAGTACGCCGTAAAGGACTGAAATCCTGCAGCGCCCGCAAGATCCCTCTGCTCAAGAAAGCACATATACATGCCCGTCTGAAGTTTGTCAATGATTCAGAGGACAACTGGGTGAAAGTGTTGTGGTCAGATGAGACCAAAATGGAGCTCTTTGGCATCAACTCAACTCCCGTGTTTGGAGGAGGAGGAATGCTGCCTATGACCCCAAGAACACCATCCCCACCGTCAAACATGGAGGTGGAAACATTATGCTTTGGGGGTGTTTTTCTGCTAAGGGGACAGGACAACTTCACCGCATCAAAGGGACGATGGACGGGGCCATGTACCGTCAAATCTTGGGTGAGAACCTCCTTCCCTCAGCCAGGGCATTGAAAATGGGTCGTGGATGGGTATTCCAGCATGACAATGACCCAAAACACACGGCCAAGGTAACAAAGGAGTGGCTCAAGAAGAAGCACATTCAGGTCCTGGAGTGGCCTAGTCAGTCTCCAGACCGTAATCCAATAGAAAATCTGTGGAGGGAGCTGAAGGTTCGAGTTGCCAAACGTCAGCCTCGAAACCTTAATGACTTGGAGAAGATCTGCAAAGAGGAGTGGGACAAAATCCCTCCTGAGATGTGTGCAAACCTGGTGGTCAACTACAAGAAACGTCTGACCTCTGTGATTGCCAACAAGGGTTTTGCCACCAAGTACTAAGTCATGTTTTTCAGAGGGGTCAAATACTTATTTCCCTCGTTGAAATGCAAATCAATTTATAAAATTTTTGACATGCGTTTTTTCTGGATTTTGTTGTTGTTATTCTGTCTCTCACTGTTCAAATAAACCTACCATAAAAATTATAGACTGATCATTTCTTTGTCAGTGGGCAAACGTACAAAATCAGCAGGGGATCAAATACTTTTTTCCCTCACTGTATGTAAAACTGCTCAATTATTTACAACTAGCCTTTAGCCCGTCCAAGGACGGGTGTATTGCAGTTAATCTGAAACTTGCAAGTGAAAAGCAGACCGCGACGTGATATTCATTGCATTAATGCGTGTGCAATTTGTAAGGGCGCAGTGACACAGACCTAATTCATTTTAAGGTTATAATCCCTTGTTCATCATGACGTCCTTTTTACTTTGATGTCTCAATAGCATTACGGAGATTGCTTGACTTGAGGGTTTTGCCTTTGTAGTGAGGTTTGTAAGTTAACGCTGAGGAGGGGGGAGGAGGCACCTCGGCCCCCCATGTGGAGTGACGTCAGCCGCTAATTATTATGAATGGGGGGAGGTGTCCATTTGGAGGACGTCACCTTATGATTATTAACTAGGGGGGCTGTTCGATGTGGAGTGACGTCACCTGCTCATGATTATTAATTAGGGGGGTGCGTGCTCCATGTGGAGTGATGTCATCTGCTCATGATTATTAATGAAGGGGGCTGTTCGATGTGGAGTGACATCACTTACGCATGACTACACTATGTGTAACACAATTTTTGTCCCTGGGTAGTAAGTGTTATTTTTTAATTGCTTCTGCCTAAAAAGTATAGAAAATGGCTATTATTCCCCACAAACTTTGGTTTTGTGACCAGGACAGTGATATTTAGAAATGTACCTATTTTCAATGAGAAAACGGTCGAATTTGTGTCTTTTTGTTCACATAAAGTCAGAAAAAAAAACATATGAATCGAAATTAACATGTATTTATACTAAAGTAATACAAAATTATTACAAAAGATTTAGAAGTGAGTAGTTTTTTGAGATTTGCAATTATACTGTAAATTACTTTCATGAATCAGCCCCCAAATGTAGCCTCCCATCATGTTCTCATTATACTGTCCTTGGTAGCGGCGTTCAAAGTCCAGTATATCCTGGTGGAAGCGCTCGCCCATTTCCTCCGAGTGCGCTGCCATATTCTCCTTGAATTAATCAAGATGAGCATCAAGGAAATGGACTTTGAGGGACATCCTACAGCCCATTGTGCCATCGTTCTTCACCAGAGTCTCAACCAGCTCCACATAGTTTTCGGCCTTGTGATTTCCCAGGAAGCCCCGAACGACTGCGACAAAGCTGTTCCAAGCCGCTTTCTCCTTACTTGTGAGCTTCTTGGGGAATTCATTGCACTCCAGGATCTTCTTTATCTGTGATTCGACGAAAACACCAGCTTTCACCTTTGCCTCAGACAGCTTCGGGAAGTACAGTGGAACCTCGGTATACAACCGCTTTGGAATACGTCGAATTTGGTATACGTCGTATACATATAAAATATATCTTGGGATACGACGTCTTGCTTGGGATACGACGCCTTTGCTAAAACTTGTGTGGGTCGGGATGAGTCACCGCGTACAGTACCCGCGTATGCCCCGTTCACGACTGAGACAAAGCGAGAGTGGTGGGGTAGCGGGGGGAGGCGGGGGACGTGGGGGGGAGGGGCGGGGTGGCGTGGCGTGGGGGAGAGGGGCGGGGGATGTGGGGAAAAGGGGCAGGGTAGCGTGGTGGAGAGGGGCGGGGGACGTAAAGGAGAGGGGCGGGGGACGTGGGGGGCTGCCCCCATGGAGGGCCCCAGGTCGAGGCGCGTGCTACTTGCGGGGTTGAGACACGCCACGTGGCCAGCGCAGCTGGCAGCAGCGCGGTCACGTGGCTTCTGTAAGCATTTTCGTAATTAGTGTCTAAATTATTTTATACAACCCCATTAATGTATAATATGCCATATAAAATATAATTTATTTTCCTCTGGAACGGATTATTTCCTTTCCATTTATTTATTATGGGAAAAAATCGTTTGGTATACGTCATTTTCGGTATAAGTCCTACCTTCTGGAACGAATTAACGACGTATACCGAGGTTCCACTGTAGTCTTGAAGGTACTTGAAGGATGCTGACTCCTTATCTACAGCTCTGACAAATTGTTCCATAAGGCCCACTTTGATGTGCCGTGGTGGCATCAGCACCTTCCGGGGGTCCACCAGTGGCTCCCACTTGACGTTGTTCCTCCCCACAGAGAACTCGGTCCGCTGTGGTCAGTCCCGCCTGTGGTAGTGCGCTTTGGTGTCCCTGCTGTCCCAATGGCAAAGATAGCAGGGAAACTTGGTAAAACCTCCTTGGAGACCTTTCAGGAATGCCACCATTTTTAAGTTTACGATGACCTCCCTGCCATACTCATCATACTTCAAGGCATCCAGCAAGGTCTTGATGCTGTTGTAATCCTCTTTGAGGTGCACCGAGCGAGCCAGGGGAAGAGACGGGTACTTGTTACCATTACGGAGCAGCACGGCTTTGAGGCTCCTGGATGAGCTGTCAATGAAGAGGCGCCACTCATTCTGGTGACAGGCGATTCCGATTGCCTCGAACAGACTCGTCACATTGTGGCAGAAGCAGAGCCCATCTTGACGGGTGAAGAAGCTGCAAAAAGGTTGGTGACGCTTCCTCTGATCTGCGACTTGCACACTTGCATTCAACCAGTTTCACTGCTTGAGCCGAGACATCAAAAGCTCAGCATTGGACTTGGTGAGACCAAGATCTCTGATCAAGTCGTTGAGGTCTTTTTGGTTTCTCTCCTCGGCTCCACCTCTGAAAATGTCATCTGGATCTACATCTTCCTCGCTCTCTGACTTGCATTGAAAATTGTAAAACATTTTAAAATAAAAAAAGTTTTACAATTTTTTATATTTTATAATATAAAATTCCGAGCAACAATTGTCCATCTTACATTCCATAGTTGTTTTGCATTGCTGGCAGGTGAAATGAGGTGCCCAGGGTTTATCTTGATCCCCGACAGGCATGCCGAAATATCGTAAATATGCCTTGTGGGCCTCACACATCTTAGCATATGCTTCAACAGAGTACTTTTTCGCTCTTGTATTGATAAATTGGCCGCAGACATAGCAAAATGCGTCTGCCGGATGCTTGCAGCCGCTTAATGCCATCTCAGAAAAATGCAGATATATATCCACTTCGGCAGCTGGAACTAAACTGAACTGGTGGGCTTAAGGCCCCTGTATTTATACTAGTATTTATATTACTGGAAAGTTCTAGAATGTTCTCGAAGTTACTCCAAGTTTACTCCGCACTGAATCTATCTGGAATGCTCAATGAAAATAGGTACATTTAAAAATATCACTGTCCTGGTCACAAAAGCGAAGTTTTTGGGGGGAATAGCCATTTTCTGTACTTTTGAGGCATACGCAATTAGAAAATAACACTTACGACCCAGGGACAATTTTTCTTACAGTGTTATTCGTAAGGGGCAGGGGGAGTACTCCATATTGAGTGAAGTTACCCGTTTTTGATTATTAATGAGGGGAAATGGCGGAGCCAGGATTTTCAGGTAGGGGTGGCAACTCCTCCAGCAATGAAAAATGATAGTTGTTAGTAAGTAAGGACGTGTCCCTTGCTTTTTATTCGACGCGTGTGCGGCGATGTGTGCAGCCATCAATCGAGGGTCGAATTCGAACTGTGTGTGATCGGCATCGCGCTCACTTAAGATATGCCTTCAGGGAAGTCGTGTACTGTATACGCAACTGCGCACAATTCTGTGAGTCACTTATACCTGCTTTGACGTTACTTATTGCCAATTATGGACTCAGACTATTGTCCTATCATCTCATAGAGTCCCTGGCACATAATAGTATGCTATGCAGTGGCAGTGGGGGTCGCAAAATGCCGATTTATTACTAATAAACCCCAATGATCCGATCGAAATTAGGGATTTAGATCGGATCATTGGGGGGGCACGTGCCACCCCACCCCCCACTAGCTCCGCCAGTGAGGAGGGGTGGGGGGTCCATTTGGAGGACGTCACCTGCTCATAAATATTAATGAGGCGGGCTGGTCGATGTGGAGTGAGGTCACGAGCGTTAAGGACAGACATTCCTGGGTGGTTATTTACAATAGTTATTTTGGTTAGACTACATAACAAACTAGCCAAGATTATGTCATAAGACTCTCCAAAAAGGTGAATTGTCATGTCCACAAGCATTTAACGTGCTAATTATTGTTGTTTGAGCTCATTGGTACATCAGTACACTTGGTTAATATAAAAAATAAAATTACGTAGAGGGACAGATATTTGAAGGAGACATTGCTTATTTATTATTACTGTACTTATATTCTGCACAACGATGCGACAAATAATTTTGTCTGGTATGCATAACATTCTCCACATGTAGAGCCACTTATAAAGTGCTATATAGTGCTATATTAGTAGTAATGTACATGTGGAGTATGATAATTAGCTGTACACATATACAATATTATATAGTATACTAAATAAAATAATTAATACTGTATCGTCATTGTGAAAAATGTAAGTCCAATAATAATCCAATAATCCGCGTTCCTGTGGGGGATCAAATCGTGGGTCCTGTAACCTGCGGTACACCGTGGAGAGTCGTTAAACAATCCCCGTGAAAACATGTTTACGCTGACGTATGCTATGGATTATGGGATGAATTAACTGCACAGTTGCATTAATTACATGAAATAAAATCACTGATTTTTTTATTACGCGTTTTCTAACACCCAAATGGTGCAACATCTTCCATGTGCATAATAGAGGTTTTTGGGTTAGATCGCGTAAATACAGAAATGTGTCGTTAAACCCGCCACCACCCGACACAGCAAAGTAGTACGGGTTGTCACGTAAACAGAACGTGTAGTTTATACTTTAGTTTTCTACGTTGTTGTTTAGTAACTGCAGCTACATACTATTAACATTCTTTTCCTTTGTTAATGCTACTGCACCCCCCCTTGGTGCTGTTGATCCTGCATAATGCATGGGCATAATATGACTATGAAACCCCCCCCCACCCACCTCCTACGCATTTCCCATGAATATGCGAAATTCCTCTTCATATGCACATTCTTTTTGTTAAGGCGCTCTTGCACCTCCAACGCAGCGTATATATAAGCTCCTAGCTTGCTTGGTAGTGTCTCATTCTTCACCTGAAGACGGCTGCTTGCGTTGTAGCCGAAACGTCGTGAGAATTATTTTATTTTATTGTTTTATTTTTATTATTTTATTACTTCCCTTCTACGTGACTTTACCGAAAGAACCAAGAAGATGGATCCCTGCAGTCACGAAAGCTTTAAATCGATTATTTATGATACTTGATATCCAAGTAAATACATGCTAAATACTTCCTAACAGATCGCGTGAGCACAGCTCGTCTGTACTGAGACAAACCCAAAAGACGACTTTGCTGGATTACGGAAGCAAATCGCGAATCACAAATCCCCGAATTACAGGGATTTGTAGATTACCACATCGCGAATTATTGGATTTCTGCTGTAACAAAAGACATTACGCCTCCTGCACATATATATGTCCCTCTACGTACAAAACAACTATGTATATCGGCCTTTTGGGAGCGCATCTCAGACAGCATGGGTTCAACGCAAGCAAACTCTGGACCGGTTTTGACATTCAGTGTCTCCATCAGCAGTCCGATTTGGAAGAAACCACAGCTGAAACTTTCTAAATGGTTAGTAGCAATTCCCACTGTCGACGAGTGCTCATTTGCGTGTCGCGTATTTACAGGTGTCAAGGTTGACCCGATTCGAACACAGCGTCCATTCGCCAATCAACATCTGGTAGCACGCAAAACAGATCCTCCATGTCGCCTCAACAGAGTGTGAGGCAAGTGCTGGTAGCGAGCAGCACCACGAAGGCCACACGAGGCGGTGGCGATGTCTCTAGACACCGCACCAGGTGCTTACATTGAACCCGAGTCGACCTAGGAGAGGCCCAGGGCGCCAAGCACGACGCTGCCCCCCCCCCAGGCACACACGAGTCTGCCCCCCCCCAGGCACACACGAGTCTGCCCCCCCCGGCACACACGAGTCTGCCCCCCCCCCAGGCACACACGAGTCTGCCCCCCCCCCCCGGCACACACGAGTCTGCCCCCCCCCCCCCAGGCACACACGAGTCTGCCCCCCCCCCAGGCACACACGAGTCTGCCCCCCCCCAGGCACACACGAGTCTGCCCCCCCCCCCAGGCACACACGAGTCTGCCCCCCCCAGGCACACACGAGTCTGCCCCCCCCCCAGGCACACACGAGTCTGCCCCCCCCCCAGGCACACACGAGTCTGCCCCCTCCAGGCACACACGAGTCTGCCCCCCCCAGGCACACACGAGTCTGCCCCCCCCCCCCAGGCACACACGAGTCTGCCCCCCCCCCCCCCAGGCACACACGAGTCTGCTCCCCCCCCCCCAGGCACACACGAGTCTGCCCCCCCCCCCAAGGCACACACGAGTCTGCTCCCCCCCCCCAGGCACACACGAGTCTGCCCCCCCCCCCCGCACACACGAGTCTGCTCTCCCCCCCCCCCAGGCACACACGAGTCTGCCCCCCCCCCAGGCACACACGAGTCTGCTCCCCCCCCCCCAGGCACACACGAGTCTGCCCCCCCCCAGGCACACACGAGTCTGCTCCCCCCCCCCAGGCACACACGAGTCTGCCCCCCCCCAGGCACACACGAGTCTGCCCCCCCCCCCCAGGCACACACGAGTCTGCTCCCCCCCCCCAGGCACACACGAGTCTGCCCCCCTCCCAGGCACACACGAGTCTGCTCCCCCCCCCCAGGCACACACGAGTCTGCTCCCCCCCCCCCAGGCACACACGAGTCTGCTCCCCCCCCCCCCCAGGCACACACGAGTCTGCCCCCCCCCAGGCACACACGAGTCTGCTCCCCCCCCCCAGCCACACACGAGTCTGCCCCCCCCCAGGCACACACGAGTCTGCCCCCCCCCAGGCACACACGAGTCTGCTCCCCCCCCCCAGGCACACACGAGTCTGCTCCCCCCCCCCCCAGGCACACACGAGTCTGCTCCCCCCCCCCCCAGGCACACACGAGTCTGCCCCCCCCCCAGGCACACACGAGTCTGCCCCCCCCCCCAGGCACACACGAGTCTGCTCCCCCCCCCCAGGCACACACGAGTCTGCTCCCCCCCCCCAGGCACACACGAGTCTGCTCCCCCCCCCCCAGGCACACACGAGTCTGCCCCCCCCCCCCCCAGGCACACACGAGTCTGCTCCCCCCCCCCCCAGGCACACACGAGTCTGCCCCCCCCCCCCGGCACACACGAGTCTGCCCCCCCCCCAGGCACACACGAGTCTGCTCCCCCCCCCCCCCAGCCACACACGAGTCTCCCCCCCCCCCCCCGGCACACACGAGTCTGCCCCCCCCCCCCCAGGCACACACGAGTCTGCCCCCCCCCCCCAGGCACACACGCCGCTGCCTCCGACTGATGCGGGACGCTCGCTCTGAGCCCGTGGGGTTCTCGTGTCTCGCCGCGCGTGTGGACGCGTGGCGAGATGCGAGCTGCGTCGCTTGCTGTACAGGAGGTCGTCGGTTCTACCCCGACCCCGACTGCGGCTGCGTGTTGTGAGTTCGCGCGTCTCTCTCTCTCCCCGAGTTCGCGTGGATTTGTTTCCGGGTTTCCCCTCCACATTAAGAATCAACGCGCGTTTGTCTGCTATAGATGTACACGCGATGAAACGCCACTTCCGTTGAGGTAGAATGTGGTAGTCAGGTCGATTCTGAAAAAGAGCTATAATACAGCTCAGTGCGGAGCCTTAGCTGGTAAAATATAAAAATAGTGACTATAGTTGTGAACAGTTTAGTTGCCTCTTACCTGCGCCGCTGTCTCCACTCGCCCCGCGCCGCGTCTCCCCGGGAACCAGCCGCGCGGTGACGTCACCATCGCTTCGCGACGAGGGGAGGGGGAGGGGTGAACGGGGGGCAAGGGGGTGACGTCACCATCGCTTCGCGACGAGGGGAGGGGGAGGCGTGAAGGGGGGCAAGGGGGTGACGTCACCATCGCTTCGCGACGAGGGGAGGGGGAGGGGTGAACGGGGGGGCAAGGGGGTGACGTCACCATCGCTTCGCGACGAGGGGAGGGGGAGGCGTGAAGGGGGGCAAGGGGGTGACGTCACCATCGCATCGCGACGAGGGGAGGGGGAGGGGTGAACGGGGGGCAAGGGGGTGACGTCACCATCGCTTCGCGACGAGGGGAGGGGGAGGGGTGAAGGGGGGCAAGGGGGTGACGTCACCATCGCTTCGCGACGAGGGGAGGGGGAGGGGTGAACGGGGGGCAAGGGGGTGACGTCACCATCGCTTCGCGACGAGGGGAGGGGGAGGCGTGAAGGGGGGCAAGGGGGTGACGTCACCATCGCTTCGCGACGAGGGGAGGGGGAGGCGTGAAGGGGGGCAAGGGGGTGACGTCACCATCGCATCGCGACGAGGGGAGGGGGAGGGGTGAACGGGGGGCAAGGGGGTGACGTCACCATCGCTTCGCGACGAGGGGAGGGGGAGGGGTGAACGGGGGGCAAGGGGGTGACGTCACCATCGCTTAGCGACGAGGGGAGGGGGAGGGGTGAACGGGGGGCAAGGGGGTGACGTCACCATCGCTTCGCGACGAGGGGAGGGGGAGGGGTGAAGGGGGGCAAGGGGGTGACGTCACCATCGCTTCGCGACGAGGGGAGGGGGAGGGGTGAACGGGGGGCAAGGGGGTGACGTCACCATCGCTTCGCGACGAGGGGAGGGGTGAAGGGGGGGCAAGAGGGTGACGTCACCATCGCTTCGCGACGAGGGGAGGGGGAGGGGTGAAGGGGGGGCAAGGGGTGACGTCACACGTCTCTAAAAGCGCGGGAAACTCCCCCCCCCCCAGCGATGGCGGCTGTCTCCGAGTCGCCCTCGTGCTCTCCGCCGCTGCCCGCGTGGAGGAGGCAGCGCCGCCTCGGAGATGGCGCCCTCGAGCACCACGAGGGCCACGCGAATCCGCCATCGACATCAGTAAGGTTGGAATCTGTGCATCTCGTTCCTCACCACCCTCACAACCTCATCAACATCTCCCCATCGCCTCACCTCGTCTGCCTCCTCACCCATCGCCTCATCTCGTCTGCCTCCTCACCCATCGCCTCACCTCGTCCTCCTCACCCATCGCCTCACCTCGTCTGCCTCCTCACCCATCGCCTCACCCACCCACTTACCCTGCAACCCACTTAATCTCTAACACACTCACTCACCCACTCACCGACTCCCTCAACCACTGATCCACTGACTCACTCACAGACCCACCCAGTTAATCACCCACTCTGTGTAGTGCTCACCTCTTCTGGTATTGTGAGATATTCTTCCTCCCAGCAGCTTCTTCATGACGACGCCCGTGGGGTGGGCGAGCCTCTCAACGAGCCAGGCGAGAGGGACCACAGCCTGGTCATGTTGGGTTCCAGTGGCGGCTGGTGATATTTATTTTTGGGGGGGCGCATTTTTTTATTTTATTGAGGGGGGCAAATAAATATAAAGCAGTACCAAAAACCATTTTGACTACTTGAATATAAATTTTGATGATCTTTATTTACATTTCAGACCAAAGGAAGTACCAAAAAGCATGTTTCCTACTTGAACATAATGT
>NC_083784.1:10613774-10649338 GCF_015708825.2 Lethenteron reissneri
CCCCGAATGTCACACAATCAGTGAAGAAGGCAGGTCCCGAGTGTCACAATCAGTGAAGAAGGCAGGCCCCGAGTGTTACAATCAGTGAAGAAGGCAGGTCCCGAGTGTCACAATCAGTGAAGAAGGCAGGCCCCGAGTGTCACAATCAGTGAAGAAGGCAGGCCCGAGTGTCACAATCAATGAAGAAGGCAGGTCCCGAGTGTCACAATCAGTGAAGAAGGCAGGTCCCGAGTGTCACAATCAGTGAAGAAGGCAGGTCCCGAGTGTCACAATCAGTGAAGAAGGCAGGCCCCGAGTGTCACAATCAGTGAAGAAGGCAGGTCCCGAGTGTCACAATCAGAAGAAGGCAGGCCCCGAGTGTCACAAGGTCCCCGAGTGTCACAATCAATTGAAGAAGGTCAGGCCCCCGAGAGTGTCCCAATCAGTGAAGAAGGCATGGTCCCGAGTGTCACAATTCAATGAAGAAGGCAGGTCCCGAGTGTCAACAATCAGTGAAGAAGGGCCGGTCTCACGAGTGTCACAATCAGTTGAAGAAGGCAGGTCCCGAGTGTCACAATCAATGAAGAAGGCACGGTCCCGGTGTGTCACACTCAGTGAAGAAGGCAGGTCCCGAGTGTCCCAATCAATGAAGAAGGCATGTCCCGAGTGTCACAATCATGTGAAGAAGGCAGGTCCCCGAGTGTCACAATCAGTGAAGAAGGCAGGCCCCGAGTGTCACAATCAATGAAGAAGGCAGGCCCCGAGTGTCACAATCAGTGAAGAAGGCAGGTCCCGAGTGTCACAATCAGTGAAGAAGGCAGGCCCGAGTGGTCACAATCAATGAAGAAGGCAGGTCCCGAGTGTCACAATCAGTGAAGAAGGCAGGTCCCGAGTGTCACAATCAATGAAGAAGGCAGGTCCCGAGTGTCACAATCAGTGAAGAAGGCAGGCCCGAGTGTGGTACAATCAGTGAAGGGAAGTGCAGGTCCGAGTGTCAAATCAGTGAAGAAGGCAGGCCCCGAGTGTTACAATCAGTGAAGAAGGCAGGCCCCGAGTGTCACAATCAGTGACGAAGCCCAGGTCCCCGAGTGTCACAATCAGTGAAGAAGGCAGGCCCCGAGTGTTACAATCAATGAAGAAGGCAGGTCCCGAGTGTCACAATCAGTGAAGAAGGCAGGTCCCGAGTGTCACAATCAAGAAGAAGGCAGGTCCGAGTGTCACAATCAGTGAAGAAGGCAGGCCCGAGTGTTACAATCAGTGAAGAAGGCAGGTCCCGAGGTGTCACAATCAGTGAAGAGGCAGGCCCCCGAGTGTTACAATCAGTGAAGAAGGCAGGTCCTCGCTTTCGAGTGTCACAATCAATGAAGAATGCAGGTCCGTCCCGAGTGTCCAACAGTGAAGAAGGCAGGCCCCGAGTGTCACAATCAGTGAAGAAGGCAGGCCCCGAGTGTCACAATCAGTGAAGAAGGCAGGCCCCGAGTGTCACAATCAGTGAAGAAGGCAGGTCCCGAGTGTCACAATCAGTGAAGAAGGCAGGCCCCGTGTGTCACAATCAGTGAAGAAGGCAGGCCCCGAGTGTCACAATCAGTGAAGAAGGCAAGCCCCGAGTGTCACAATCAGTGAAGAAGGCAGGTCCCGAGTGTCACAATCAGTGAAGAAGGCAGGCCCCGAGTGTCACAATCAATGAAGAAGACAGGTCCCGAGTGTCACAATCAGTGAAGAAGGCAGGCCCCGAGTGTTACAATCAATGAAGAAGGCAGGTCCCGAGTGTCACAATCAGTGAAGAAGGCAGGTCCCGAGTGTTACAATCAATGAAGAAGGCAGGTCCCGAGTGTCACAATCAGTGAAGAAGGCAGGCCCCGAGTGTCACAATCAGTGAAGAAGGCAGGTCCCGAGTGTCACAATCAGTGAAGAAGGCAGGTCCCGAGTGTCACAATCAATGAAGAAGGCAGGTCCCGAGTGTCACAATCAGTGAAGAAGACAGGTCCCGAGTGTTACAATCAGTGAAGAAGGCAGGCCCCGAGTGTCACAATCAGTGAAGAAGACAGGTCCCGAGTGTCACAATCAATGAAGAAGGCAGGTCCCGAGTGTCACAATCAGTGAAGAAGACAGGTCCCGAGTGTCACAATCAGTGAATAAGGCAGGCCCCGAGTGTTACAATCAGTGAAGAAGGCAGGTCCCGAGTGTCACAATCAGTGAAGAAGGCAGGTCCCGAGTGTCACAATCAATGAAGAAGGCAGGTCCCGAGTGTCACAATCAGTGAAGAAGACAGGTCCCGAGTGTTACAATCAGTGAAGAAGGCAGGTCCCGAGTGTCACAATCAGTGAAGAAGGCAGGTCCCGAGTGTCACAATCAGTGAAGAAGGCAGGTCCCGAGTGGTACAATCAGTGAAGAAGACAGGTCCCGAGTGTCACAATCAATGAAGAAGGCAGGTCCCGAGTGTCACAATCAGTGAAGAAGGCAGGTCCCGAGTGTTACAATCAGTGAAGAAGACAGGTCCCGAGTGTCACAATCAATGAAGAAGGCAGGCCCCGAGTGTCACAATCAGTGAAGAAGGCAGGTCCTGAGTGTTACAATCAATGAAGAAGGCAGGTCCCGAGTGTTACAATCAATGCGAGCGTTTCACAACCCCCTCCCCCCCTCCCCCCCTCCGGGGAGAGTGACGCGAGGGCTTCACAGTGGGGGGGGGTGGGGGGGCAGCCTCGTGCGGGTAACTGCACACGTGGACAGTTGCCATGGAGACGCTGGTTTTGGTTGCCGGGCAACCAGCAACTCCATCACGTACGGATTAGGGTGAAATGAAGTTGCTAAGAGGGTGAGGTCATGCTCTTGAATTTGTTCACGAAAGATATAAGTATATATATATACACAAATTGCATCGGTCACGCAGCCACAGTGCACACAATCAGCGACATCGGTTCGATACAAGAACAATTGTGGCAACAGTTTTGCCATGCTGTGTTCGCACCAGCAGAGTCGGGCTGCTTGCCTGAACCGATGCTGTCTGTCTGTTAGAAACACGCGTTCAGAGGTTTTGGTCCCCGTGACGATGATGATGATGAGCCACTCTGGTGAGCTGTCGTCTGTGATTGCCAGGTCGCTTCTGCATACAGAGCGATTGAGCTCTGGGCCTTACCTGGGTAAATAAAGACAACGTTCATATGGGTCCCAGTTTATTGCAAATTTATATCAAAATATATCAAATCATAATTATCCACAACGACGCTGATGATGATCGTGGTTTCGCCTCGATCAGTGGTTCTTAACCTGTGCTGCAGCCTTGTACCCCTCTGAATCGTTAAACAAAGTACAATATTAATCTATATTTATAAAATCGCAAATCTGTCTGTCTATTTGTCTGTCTGTGTGTGTGTCTGTGTATCGGACCATACGCAGTTTCATTGGACGAAATGTCAGGGATTTGCGAGACACGATTGGTCCGGCGGTTGCCCCTGGCAACGGGTAGCGACGCATTCGCCGCGGGGTGGACGCCATTTTTAATTCCCGTTAAAAATAGGCGCACGCATTAACACGCGACTCTGAGGTAAATTCATCAAAGTTTCACGTCCTCTTCACTCCCCCCCCCACCACAATGTGTGCAATTACTATTATAGGGTCGGTAGATTATAAAATTATAGCGATTAGACAGTATTATTGTAGCGCGGGGGGGGGGGGGGGTACCGGACCCAGTACCCAGCCTCAGCCGGGTGGGCAATCTAGGCGAGGCCGGAGGCTCTGCACGGTACTAGGCCTCGACACCCACCACGCGACTCTGAGGTAAATTCATCAAAGCTTCACGTCCTCTTTACTCCCCCCCCCCCCCCCACCCCAATGTGTGCAATTACTATTATAGGGTCGGTAGATAATTAAATTATAGCGATTAGACAGTATTATTGTAGCGCGGGGGGGGGGGGGTAACGGCCCCGGTACCCAGCCTCAGCCGGGTGGGCAATCTAGGCGAGGTCGGAGGCTCTGCACGGGACTAGGCCTCGACACCCCACCACACTATAGGCCGTACATATTACTGCACAGCGGCCGAGGAGATCGTGGCTGGGGGGGGGGGGGTAGCAGCCCATCTGTGTATATATGTAAGGTTTTTAAGAAATATATTTTTCACCCGGGCAACGCCGGGTATGCTAGTATGCTTGTACAGTACACAAACAAGGGGCTTGCTGAAACAAAGTAGTTGTACTTGCGTGCCCGTGCTTAATTTGTGTTTCGATTATTATTTACCTTCTAAGACAATCTGGCCGTGTCTCGCATCCCCAGAGAGGGCATCAGGCACCTCCAGGGCGTGCGTGATGCACCTCAGGTTAAGAAGAACCTCTGGCCGAGAGAACGGCATTCTTCGTGTGTAGGACCACACGAAGACACGTCATAGGTATCCCTATGAACCACAGAGTCATCCCCTTGGAGTCTGCGCTCTCCTTCAACGGAGGAACGGCAAAACGACAGGAACTCTCTCTGTCTCTGTCTCTCTGTCTGTCTGTCTCTCTGTCTGTCTGTCTGTCTCTCTCTGTCTCTCTCTCTCTCTCTCTGTCTGTCTCTCTCTCTGTCTGTCTCTCTGTCTCTCTCTCTGCTAAAGCCATCTCGTCGTGTCCAGCAGCAGCAGCAGACCTCGACATTGGCATCGAGCTCTTGAATCACAGCGCTGCTGCTGCTGCTGCAGCTCCTGCAGCTGCTGCTGGCAGCTTGCACGAGGGGAGAAAAGAAATGATGATTCCGTGTCAGACAAGAACAAGAACAGGAGTCTCACCGCGCAGAGAGCTGCGCTCATAACCACGCGCTCGAGGGTGAAAATTCGTGGCGGCTCAACTGAAACCCACGACCGTCAAACCCGTTCCAGCCGGACAATCCCACGGGATGGATCCATCCTCTCGTTCGCAAGGGGCAAGGAGGGCGCGGCAGACGAAGCGCAGTCACGATTGCACACACACACGCGAGTTTGTTTTTGTTGCTGTAATTTATACATGAACTACGGTGCGTATTTATTACGGTGAATGTCACACCTAGTTAAAACACAATAACGCCTCGTGCATTAATGCATGCAAATGAAGCCGGCTGGGCGGCAGGAATGTTTGGAGTGTGTGAGGAAAGCCAGCACTGTACCAACTGAGTGTATTCTGTGTACAGTGTCGTGTCTGGGGGTCTGCGTGTGGGGGTGCAGACATCGCCACGCGGCGTGTGGGGGGGGGGGGGAGCCCCGCAGCCGGCGGCAGCTCGGGCAGCCGCGACCACACGCGGGAGGCCCCCTGGGAGATGTTAACTACCTCGCCTGGGCTACAGGGGGTCGTGGATTCAATCCCGACCCTAACGACGCCTGCTGTATATTTGGAGTTTGCGTGTCTCTCTATCATCATCGCGGTGGCTACGGGATGTTAACTACCTCGCCCGGGCTACAGGGGGTCGTGTATTCGATCCCGACCCTGACGACGCCTGCTTTATATTTGGAGTTTGCGTGTCTCTCTATCATCATCGCGGTGGCTACGGGATGTTAACTACCTCGCCTGGGTTACAGGGGGTCGTGTATTCGATCCCGACCCTGACGACGCCTGCTTTATATTTGGAGTTTGCGTGTCTCTCTATCATCATCGCGGTGGCTACGGGATGTTAACTACCTCGCCTGGGTTACAGGGGGTCGTGTATTCGATCCCGACCCTGACGACGCCTGCTTTATATTTGGAGTTTGCGTGTCTCTCTATCATCATCGCGGTGGCTACGGGATGTTAACTACCTCGCCTGGGTTACAGGGGGTCGTGTATTCGATCCCGACCCTGACGACGCCTGCTGTATATTTGGAGTTTGCGTGTCTCTCTCTCTCCCCGTGGTCGCGTGGATTTTTTTCCGGGTCCTCCGGTTATTCTCTCCACATTTAGATTCGCGCGTTTAGAGTATTTGGATTTTATAAATGTCCAGGTGATAAGCCACTTCGTTGAGCTATCGTTTATGGGCAGGTTGCTTCTGAAAAGAGCTGTATAGCTCAATGGGCCTTACCTGGTAAAATAACAAATAATAGTTTAGTTTAAATAGTTTAATAGTTTTCTTGCGAAGGGCAAATAACGTTCCCCGTTTACCGCCGGGGTTTTCCATGAAGAAGTAGCGGAGATCACTCGGGACGATTAAAACAATCGAGGATATAGAACGGAGCAATATTCGGAATTGTGTGCACTGTTAGGGAAGGCTGATCAATCTGGCTCGGGATAAATACGATCACGAACAACACGTTCACGAACAGTGCCAGAGGGAGACGATCGGATGACAGCAGAGTGTGGGGATTGTAGCTGGAACGGATGTTCAAGAGGCACCGAGACAAGAACGGTGAAAGAGGCGGGCAAGAGGAGGTGGAAGTTCTATTGGAAAGCGAAGGTTGATTTTGGCTTAGGAGCGTGCACGAAGACAACGGAATACGACCTGCAGAGCGAGCTGCAGAAGAAGCATGGGCAGGTGCGTGCTTGGAATCGCACTGAGACACGCAACGAGGAACACGCGGGACCCATGTGGACCAGAGACCATCGGTTAGGGACTGTTCAGGATGAGTGGGCCTCGGCAAGACACGGAGCTCAGAGGGGATGCTGCTGCTGTAGACTGCTGCTGCTGTCTGCTGCTGTAGCCTGCTGCTGCTGTCTGCTGCTGTAGTCTGCTGCTGCTGTCTGCTGCTGTAGTCTGCTGCTGTCTGCTGCTGCTGTAGTCTGCTGCTTCTGATGTCTGCTGCTGCTGCCTGCTGCTGCTGTCTACTGCTGTAGTCTGCTGCTGCTGTCTACTGCTGCTGCTGCTGTCTACTGCTGCTGCTATAGTCTGCTGCTGTAGTCTACTGCTGTAGTCTACTGCTGCTGTAGTCTGCTGCTGTCTACTGCTGCTGCTGTAGTCTGCTGCTGTAGTCTACTGCTGCTGTAGTCTACTGCTGTCTACTGCTGCTGCTGTCTGCTGCTGATGTCTGCTGCTGCTGCCTGCTGGACCCCAGTGACGATGGAGCGGCAGCCGCAGGGGGTGGGGGGGGGGGCTGAGAAGACGATCAGTGTGGAGATGGCACCTTGACGGGATTAGCTCGTGCGTCGGGAGGAGCCAGGTGGACCGTCGCATTGCCAGAGCGCGACAGATAGCTCAACTTGGGGAGGCCTTCATCGAGCAGTAGATAGAACATAGCTCACGGCTGCGGCTGCTGCTGCTGATGATGAAGACTTAAGACTGTCCTTTTTTAAATTAAAAGAAGTTCATAAATTCAGCGTTCTTCCAAAACGGTACTGCGTCGCATCACCGCCGTGCCGTGATTGTCGCGTGACCTCTACAGTGACACCCCGATGATTCTCATTGCCCCTGATCGGGATGCACTCCGTCCCGTGTAGTTTATCGTTTGTACGGTAGTCCTAAGTGCACGGTATTCAACAAAGTAAAAAACAAATGTTATACTCTAATACATGGCACTTATTGCACTGAGGGTGAATCGGGAGCCCAGTGAGTGCTTGTGAAGGTTGTTTTCTTAAACAGCTGATGAGCAGAGGCCCAAAGGCCCAACACGCCGAGCGGCCGGCAACAAACAGCGACGTCAAAGTCGAAATAGGTGAGAAGGTCGAGCGAGCTTATTGTTGCGAGAGGAGTAGTTTTTGTGGCTTTTTTTATTTTATATTTTGGATTTTGGATTTTGGGGGTTTTGGGCTTTGTCGGGCGTTTTTATTTTTTTGGAGTTTTATTTTTTGGGGGGGTGGGGGGGGGGTTGGAGGTTTTTCGAGGTGGATGAGACGACGCGGCGTGGACGAGGCGACGCGGCCGCTGACTGCGTGCGCACGACGACAATGGGGGCCCAAGGCGCCTCTTCGTCATCACTCTATGAAGCCGCCGCAGCATCCCGACATTAACGGGGATTAGCGTTGTGGTTCGACGGTTCAACGCGCCTAGAGAATTAACTCTGACACCGCGCGTCGCAGTCCATCCGCTTACTCCACGAGAGTTTTTGTTCCCGCCCCCGTCACAAATTAAGCTCTGGTGAATACAAACAAAAAACAAATCATCGTCCCCTTCATTTAAATTCGTTGAAATGTCACCGCCTATAATTCACTGCGAGCTGCTGCTGCTTGTGTTATGGAGGCAATCACTGAGGTTCAATATCGGTTTGGCCACCCAACTCCGTGCCGTAAATTTCACGCGAATAAAAACCTTCCCTACGTTGCTCGAGCGCTGCGATGCGCTGCGGGGTGGCACAGCGGTAAGGCTCGCACCTCGCAGGAACGAGGTCATGGGCTCGATTCCCGACTTGCCTTTTTCCGTGTTGGGTTGGTACGTTCTCCCCCTGCTCTGCACGATATCCCTCCTGGTTCTCCGGTTCCTCCCATAGCTAAGCTAAAACTAATACTGAACAACACAATGTAACCGGTATTGGCAAAACATCCCAATGCTAAAACATTACTTGCAAATTCCACATTTTGGATTACACATCGCAGCAACAGCCACCTCCCTCCCTTACTGTAATAGAACACTTGGCAGGAACCTCCTGAAATCGATGCTTCGAGACTCAGCGTGAGGCTTCTCCTGGCCTGAACAAGCGGCAAATGAAAAACAATAGTGAGGGTAAAGAATCACAGTTAGTGGGTGATTTGTCGCGCGGCCATGAACACGTAACACATTCCCCATTGTCAGCGGCAAGCGCTCCGGAGCTTGGGAGCAAAGCGGGAAAGGTCACAGCCGGCGCGAGAGCGACCCAACATTTAAAGCGCGTGATCACCGCTCGCGTGACCACCGCTCGCGTGACCACCGCTGGCGTGACCACCGCTCGCGTGACCACCACTCACGTGACCACCACTCGCGTGACCACCACTCGCGTGACCACCACTGGCGTGACCACCACTCACTTGACCACCGCCGGCGTGATGCCGTTGCCTTCCTGCCGCTGCCGTTGCTGAGCAATCTTTTAAAGTCAAAATTGGCAGAACGAGCGGCGCGCGGGGCTATTGGGAGGGCGCTCACCGCGGTCGACGCCACTGCGCGCTCTTCTCTTTCTCTCTCCCCGTCTCTTCCACGAGCCTTAAAACGTCGTTGAGCAACTAGCGTTCGGTGCTCACACTTCCCGTGTGTTCATCGTCCAGGGTTTGCGTCGTAGGGCGCCAAACGTAAAGCGGTGTCCGTTTGATGGCAAAGCGTTCCTCTCTGAAGACATCTTTTTGTAAAAAAAAATTAGGCCATGTCTCCATTACCATCAGCGGGGCAAATCGCCAGGAGGCGTGCGATAGTTTATGCAGTGCGTTAATTGCCGTGTGAGCCGCGTTAATTTGCCTCCAGGGGTGGCCGGGTGCCTCAGAGGTCAGAGCGCTGAGCTGGCACTGGCGGGGGAGGGCCTGGATTCGATTCCAGGTTTCAGCCACGGCCGGTCATTCATTCAGGCTTCCCTATGGTGTAGCGAGCCGATGGACTCTAATTTTAATTTAATTTTACCAGGTAAGGCCCACTGAGCTATATAGCTCTTTTTCAGAAGCGACCTGGCCACAAACGATAGGTCAATGAAGTGGATTATGACGTGGATATTTATAGCAGCCAAATACTTTAGACGCGTGATGTTGATTCTAAATGTGAAGGGGAAACCCGGATGAGCTGGATACAAATCTACGCGACCACAGGAAGAGAGACAAGCAAACTCCAAATATACAGCAGGCGTCAGGGTTGGGATCAAACACACGACCTCCTGTATACTCGGCGAGGGGGTTAACATGTCCTGACCACCGGGGCGCCCGGACTCAGTCCAGTCACCAACAGCTGGACACACAAAAATCCACATTCAATTGAGCATGGCACTTGATTTTCCTAAATTCCAGTTCTGAGAATAAAAATACCAGTTTTACTGCGACACAACAAACATTGCTTGCATTCCGGTAGGGCGCCAACTGTGTGGTCCACGTTTCTTGAGTAGATCTCAGAGGTAGCTCTTTGGTATTCGCTTCTGCGGGCTGTTCACCAACACGACGAGTCGGAGTGCTCTGCGAGATATCCGAATGGATTATTTGTCTTGTGATGTGACCGATGGCTCAATCGGAATAAAATTGGCGAGAAAATATTATAAAAAAACAACGTAAAAATCACATCCTAAATGTGAATAAAGAGCCTTCACTGATATACCGGGGTCCTTAAGTAAGTGGTGCCGTGGTTCGGTTGCTCTCAAACAGAACGACACGATATGGGACCTTTCTTGCCAGTATTAAAATATAACAATAAACCAATATGTAAATGTTGTAGATTCACTATTCAACGCACCGGTGGGCTAAAGTAGTGAACTGTTTGTCTTTTGTCAACGTGACACATTTTTACTGATTGGCCGTGTCGGGTGGTGGAGGGTTGCGACACATTTTCAATAACGCGATCTAACCGAAACACGTTGATTATGGAAGTTTTACCCTTTCTGGCAATAAAACAGGTGTCAAGATATTCTTGGTTCTTTCGGTAAAGTCACGTAGAAGGGAAATAATAAAATAATACAAATATTAAACAATTAAAATTATCACGACGTTTCGACTGCAACACAATCAATCATCATCAGGTGTGAAATCCACAGCAAGAAAATTTTAAAAAAGTGGCGGTTTTTCAAATTTTCAACACCAAACAGAATCGTTATTCAAGCAATCTTGTCTGCATTCACCACGCGCACTTGTGGTGAGACTAAGCTGAAAAGAAAGCTGTCTCTGGTGTGGACCAATGAGTTTCAAAGACAATGCATCATCATTTACTATCAGAGCATGCTTTTTGTTTGCATGTTCACCACACGTACGTGCGGTTAATGCAGACAGGATTCCTTCAATAATGATTCTGTTAGGTGTTTTAACATCTTCACACAGCTGTATTATTGCCAGAAAGGGTAAAACCTATTGTGATAGAACGACACGAATTAGAATCTCGACCAAGGGTCAAATGTTGACTCAGCTCTTCGTTCTAGGTTTGATTAAATGAGTACCACTGTGTGAAACGCCATCGCCATGGGAATGTGGAATTTCCACCACTGCCTAAACAAGACAAAAAATACTTTCATCGAACCATGAGCCCAAACCGCAGGGTGGGGATTGATCTGAGTGTGAATTGTCACATGGGCAGCTTGGGCGGCAGGGGTGTTTACAAAGTGGTTAGACCCGTGCCTCGCAGCAAGCGGGACCTGAGATCGATTCCCGACTCACACTCTACGTAGCTGACCACGCTCATCGGATATGCGGGGGAAAGGATAACAAAGAAAACACAAAAATCAGTTCTAAATACATTCATTTTCAACCTCCCCAATATCGGAAGGGAGATCGTTCCAGGGCAGCCGCAGAAGCGCTTCTGAAAGCGCCACGCGATGCGGTGACCACCGTCGTTGTTGGATGGTTGGCAGCCAGAATCCGCAGCCGCCGCTGCTGCTGCTCTGTGCATCTGCAGCAATGGGCGACGAACCGAACATGCCGAGTTTGAATCCCGCTCAGGGCCGACATCGGTGACCAATAACTGAACCGGCCATGGGCCTCGCCCGAGGTCGACTCAGCCTTGCGTACATCACCGCTGGGCCGCTAGGGAAGACAAAGGCGGCCGCGCGTGGTGCTGGTGATGCTGGCGCACGGCACTTGCCCTGACAAGCTCATGTGGCCTACACGGGGGGGGGGGGGGGGGGGGGGTTAACAATCTGTAGCTAAAGAAGCATCGTGTGTCCTGGTAGAAAATAAATAAATAAAATTAATAAGTAAATCTTGACAAGCTACGAGGAGACTGTCCAGAGGCGAGGTTATTGTTCGAGGAGGCAGCTGTGGCGTGGACGCTTTGAGTGAATAATTGAGATCATCGTCGAGGGGGGGGCACGGGGGGTGCACATGGGGGCGCGGTCCTCTGTGGGTCAGGTGATGCAACAGACACGGACGGCGGTTGTGTTGTGAAAACTGCGCCACAGGTGAATCGTCGAACGTCGTCGTGGAGAACAGAGCCCCGTGGGGGGGCGAGCGCCGTGGCGACCCCTGGGCTCGCTGCTGACTCGGGCGCCTCGCGCTGTCGGAGTCTCGATGTTCCTCCAGCCTCTTCTACAATGGGTTGCATCTGGATTCTGCGGTTTCCTGCCATAGCCAACAAGAACAAGACGTACAACAACAACATCATCAACAACAACAAAAACCCCGTACACTGTCAATCAATCAATTTGGTATTGGTCAAAAATCCCAATGAAGCAATATTAGGGGCCGTACATAAGTGACGTCACGCGATTTTGACCCCCCCCCATCGTCACAAAGCCCTGCCCCCCCCTCAAAAAAATATAAAACATGCTTCAAATCGCTTTAAACGATTGTCATTGTAGTGCGTATTTAATGTGCCGCTGCACTCGGATGTTGTAGGAGAAACGTCTATTAAAAAGTCAATTTAATTAAGTAGAACGTGTTGTCTATATTTATTTAAAGTTGCGCATTTTGATGTGACGTCACATTTCTCAACCCCCCCCCCTCGTCACACATCGTCACAAATGTCTGACCCCCCCCCCCCCTAGATGCGTGACGTCATTTATGGACGGCCCCTTACAGCAAACAACTTAATTGTGATCACACAGCAGCAGCAACATCGCGCTCGGCTGCGAAAGTAAATCATACATTCAAATGTACGAAGCAGACACCATGCATCTGTGCCTCCACATGTGGAATCATTACACGGCCTTCCGGGAGTTATTTGTCTCTTCCCAGCAGCATTGGCTCAACAAAAGCAAACTCCCGACCCGCTTTGACATTAAGTGTCTCATCAGCACAGAGTCGGGCAGCTTGAACCATCGATCAGCAGGTCGCGTGCGGTGGGGTGAAGTGTGGGTATTCGCACCTCACCCAAGGCGTCTGGCCAGCGTGGAAGAGTAGACCAAGTGCCCTCTTAGAAGCAGTGACGAGGGCAAGCAATTGCAGAGTCTGCACCTCAATATTGACCTCACCAGCGGTGGCATTCGTTGCGAGCTCACCAGCTCATCGCCTCTGTGGCTCTGAGATGGTGGTGGAAATTCCACATTGCCAGGGTGGGGACAGGTACAATGATGGGGAAACCCGCTGTTGCGTGTCCACATTGGCGCACACGTCCGTGTCAGTGTCAGAGTGTAGGGGCGGCCGCGGTGGCGAGGAGATGTTCACTACCTCGCCTGGTATGCAGGACGTCGTGGGTTCGATCCCGACCCTGACGCCTGCTGCTGTATATTTGGAGTTTGCGTGTCTCTCTCTCTCCCCGTGATCACGTGGATTTTTCTCCGGATCCTCCGGTTTGTCCCTCCACATGTATAATCAACATCACGCGTTTAGAATATTTGGCTGCTATAAATTTCTACGTGATGATAATCCATCTTCATTAAGCTATCATTTGTGGCCAGATCGCTTCTGAAGAAGAGCTACGTAGCTCAGTGGGCCTTACCTTTTAAAATAAAAATAGTGTAGTTTAAATGCTGGCGAATAGGCAAGGAGCCGCTCTCTATTAGGCATGGGTCCCTTGGTCGACGCAAACTCCATCGGACGCCTAACGCAGCGCGACCGTGAAGCGGGCCGATGTTTAACGAGTGACCGCTCAGTACAGCGAGTCAGCTGTGGGCAGAGGAGAGATTCTCGTTACCTTAGACCTGCTTCTTGTTGTTGTTGTTGTGGTGTTTATTCTGTTGCCCCCCCCCCCGCACCTCCGATTAGCATGGTTAGCTACGTACGGTGCGAAAGAAGTTCAACGTACATACAATTATTTATTGAGTGGCTTGTAGAGCCTCCCAGTGACGCGGGGAAGGGTGAGTACTAGATAAATAGGTGCATGATTAACGTCCAGCGCTTGTCAATATCCACCACAACTGGATGACATTCCACCCACCCCCTCCCCCCACGCCGCCCATGATATGTCAGACGTGTGAGTTTTTTAAAATCATACTTCACCATGCTGGGCAATGGTGAACAACAACAAACTCAACCACGTTCGTCAATAACACTGCGCTTGGCCTTAGAAGGAAAAAAGAAATATAATAGGCGACGTTTCGGACAATGGCCCTTCTTCCTAGCCACATGGTTTCTGCTTCTGGTCAGTGCCAGTTGGTGAAGCGGGTTCTCAGGTTCCGCTCAGATATCGCTACTGATTAACACGTAGGTTTTCGCGACCAATGTTATTCATAATCAACGATTTTTGGGTTTAGATCGCGTTTATTTATAAATGTGTCGTAACCCTCCACCACCCGACACGGCCAATCAGTAAAAAATGTGTCACGTTGACAAAGACAAATAGTTCACTGCTTTAGCCCACCGGTGTGTTGAAGCAACAACATTCACAATTTGAGTACGACGTTTCGCTGGTAATTACAACCAGCATCATCGGGCAATTCGCCAGAATCGGGCAATTCGCCAGAATGGCGAATTGCCCGATGATGCTGGTTGTAATTACCAGCGAAACGTCGTACTCAAATTGTGAATGTTGTTGCTTCAACACACCGGTGGGCTAAAGCAGTGAACTATTTGTCTTTGTCAACGTGACACATTTTTTACTGATTGGCCGTGTCGGGTGGTGGAGGGTTACGACACATTTATAAATAAACGCGATCTAAACCCAAAAATCGTTGATTATGGATCGCTACTGATGTCAGCCGAGGCCAGGAATCGAACCCAGGTGGCCTGGTTCAGTGCGCAGTGCGGCGCGAGAACACCGGGCGACTCGCCCTGGGAAGTGAAGCACCGCGCCCACATCCCTCTCTCTCACACAGAGGTAGCGGACAGCGGTGATCATTACACTGCACGGGGCATTGTAGCTCAACGCTGTGGAGGCAGCGAGGGTTGGTGGATCACGCACACACTTGAGGAACCCTCGACGCTCGGGCATTCAGGCCACCATCTCCCGGCTGGCCCTGGGTATGATGCCAGTACGGCAAGTGGGTTCATTTCCCTCTGTGCGTCCATTGAGTGTCTCCCACGCTCACTCACACGCGTGCGGTTTTTTCTCCGTGCGCTCCGGGTTCTTCCCGGATGTATAAACCCCCATTAATGGGATTAGCCAAACACCCCGCTGTAGGACCGCAGAGCCTCGCCATATATGGGCACCCGCTTCTGGCCGCCTTCCGGCGCGTCTCCGTGCAAACACCGCGTGCGCTACAACATTCTCTCTCCAGCGCGAGATGGAATCTGCGTGATCGACGCTGTATTTAAATCCATCCATTATAATAATTATTACCACTACTACTACTGCTGCGACTGCTAGTACAGGATGCAGCCCCATCGGGTCCGTCCTGTGACATTTGAGAGCAGGGGACACACGTATGTTTTTGTGATACTGGCAAAAAGGTTCCCTCTTGTTGTCACTCACCTCGAGCTATAAATGCCCTGATGAGTGCATATCTTTGTACTGTTCGCATTCTAGCGTTCTCTGGATGCTGTCTCTGGTGTAGGCCAATCAGTTTCAAACACAACGCGTATATTACATTATCAGAGCCATGTTTGCTTGGATTTTCACTGTGCGTGGTTAACCCCTGATTCCTTGCAAAAGATTTCTATTCGGTGTTTGAACATCCCACCACAGCTGTTTTATTGCCAGAAAGGGTAAAATCTCGTCTTGTTTTTTCATACTTTTTGTTTTCAGGACACCCCTCGATGAACGCCTTTGCCCCCACCCCCCACCCCCGATGAGGGATCGCGAGATTTCTGCCGCCCGTGGGCGAGCGGCAGTGGCCGCGAAGAGCCGAGCCGCAGCCCACGGGCCAAGCGGTGCCTGGCGAGGCATCGATCTTGCCCGCAAGGAGGCCGGCGGAGCGATCGCTCCCGACACATCCATCGCTCCTCATTAAGTGGCCTCCCCCGCTCTCCCCCGTGCCCATAATCCATCACAGCAGCCTGCGCCGCCTCTTCTTCTTCTTCTTCTAATCCACGTTAGAGTTTGTGTGCGGCTTGTTTTGTGCCCTTGTTCGAATCGGTGCTCCGATTAGCCCCACGTTTTGTTCGTACAAATGCGGTTATCTTGTCTCTCTCTCCCCCATCCCACGTCATACAACTAATGAGCTCTGGGCCGCTGCGCGATCGATGTGGTTATTAGCGGGCACTGCTATCGCGTCGGCGGAGTCATTAAACGCGGCACAAAAGGCGCGGAAATATTTGTGCTCGCGGCCAAACGGCACTCCGAGTCTGATGTTGTCCACTGGCCACTGGGCAGTGTCTCGCTGTTGCATTGCGTGTGCAGTACATCAGCAGCATCAGCAGCAGCAGCATACACAACGTGCAGGCTGAAACGTGGAAACTATTCATTGCAGATGCATTCAGAAGGAGGGCGATCCGGAGGTCAGTGACCAGGGAGGGGGCAGAGGCTCACAGCCGCGCAGCTGGTGCCAGTGATCAGACTCGAGTGATCGATCTCGGAGTACGCATTGATCGCGTGACAAGAGGAAGGAAGACCAGTGCCGGAACAGGCGAGTGCGGGGCCTGTAGCATGATGTTATAAAGGGGCCCTAAATAAATAAAAACACGTAATATTAAAACACAAATGTTTTACTTGCATAGTAAAGTAATTGTATTTTTTTATTTGCTATACAGCCAGATAATACGACAAATCGCTAACCGTAAACACCAAGTCGTTCATAAAAGTTGAAGGCAATATAGTAGTATAGTAATAGAGCAGGTGCAGAATCACTGAAACAAAATTGATAGCTTGGAAGCATTTAGCGCGGGGCCCTTAAAAGTGCGGGCCTGTAGCACCTACATATGTAGCTACTACATATGTAGCTACTACATATGTAGCTACTACATATGTAGCTACTACATATGTAGCACCTACATATGTAGCTACTACATATGTAGCTGCTACATATGTAGCTGCTACATATGTAGCTGCTACATATGTAGCTGCTACATATGTAGCAGCTACATATGTAGCTACTACATATGTAGCTACTACATATGTAGCTACTGTTGCTACTAGGAGAATCCGGCACGGAGGAAGACCCAGAGAGCTCCAAGACACCACGCCAGGCGGTCGTGGTGGCGGCGAGACGGCAAGAGTGTTCCTCGGAGGTCACGCGGCAAGTTGGAAGTCGTCGCCGCATCTGGCAGAAGGAAGGAAGCGACAGCAAGGTGTGGTGGCATCAATAACATCGTCTGTGTTGACCTCATGAGCAGAGCAATGAAGCGGACTGGACAGATTTACTGCCGATATAATTTATTGGCATGGCGGTTGATTAGTGACGAACAAAGTGTTTGTTGATCCACTGCTGGACGAGGCTCTCCACACTCAATATGGGTCATGGGTTGTTGTTATTGTTGTTTTAAGATACTTAACCACGCTGCTCAGTGCGGGTTGCTGAAGCCAGGGACTATAAACGAAAAACATTGTAATATTATTTTACCAGGTAAGGCCCCACTGAGCTATACAGCTCTTTTTTTTTCAGAAGCGACCTGGGCACAAATGATAGCTCATAGAAGTGGCTTGTCATCATGTGGAAATTCATAGCAGCCAAATACTTTAAAGGCGTGACGTTGATTCTTTATCTGGAGGGAAAACCCTGGAGAAAAATCCACGGGACCACGGGCAGAGAGATTTGGTAAACTCCAAATATTTATCAGGCGTGAGGGTCGGGATCGAACCCATGAACTTCTGTATACAAAGCAAGGAAGTTAACATCTCCTAGCCACCGTGATGATGATAGAGAGACACACAAACTCCAAATATACAGCAGGCATCGTCAGGGTCGAATCGATCCCACGACTTCCTGTATACCAAGCGAGGTATTTAACATCTCCTAGCCAACGTGATGATGATGAGAGAGACGCAAACTCCGAATATACAGCAGCAGGCGTCAGGATCAGCATCGAACCCACGACCTCCTGAATACCAGGCGAAGAGGATAACATCTCGCCACTGTTTCTCAATTTAGTAAATAGAATTTGTGACAGAGTGATTGTGTGGCTTTGGGGTGCGGCCAATGGTAGCGTAGGAGCACTGAGCCGACATGATTAAGGTTTTGGGTTTGAATCACTGAGATTAAACCGCGATCTCGGGTGTGGTGGGTTGATGGTCTAGCATTAACGCGCCAAAAATACATCACCGTAACATTTCATTCGACCCTTAATCCAGCTCCGATTAGCACGGTTGGCTTTCGTATGGTGCGAAATAAGTTCAACGTACGTACAGCGGAACATCGGCTCCGAGGACTCAAATATCGCTTTGAGCGCGGCGCAAATGAACGTTACTCCCAACGTGCAGAGCAGGTGGGGGAGCGATGCCATCCCCCCGCTGCGTGGAATGGCGGGTTGCTCGAAGAAGGAAGTTGGCGGTAGTTCTGCGGTGTCCACTTCCGCGCCGCTCCCGCTAGAGCTCCCCCTGGTCGACTCTTCTCACGACGCCGGGAGCACACTCGCCGTTCGTTTCGTGGTGGGGGGGGAGCCACAGAAGGAGTGGCAGTCAGTTGTGCACTCAAATCCTAAGCATGGCGGGTTTACACTCCAATACACAACTGGTGTGCTGTGCTAGTAACGTGGCGGGTTTACTCTCCAACACAACCGGTGTGCTGTGCTAGTGTAGTGAGTTAAGCTGAGTCGCAGACGTACTGTTTGGAGGCAACACATTTATTTAACACCAACACATGGGGTAACTTCCCCTTAACATAATAACAACCTACGGTTGTGACCACCAGGCTAACGACACCAATTACAATGTAACTAGCTACAACGGACCGGGACCACAGCTTGGGTCCCGGTCCACGTGTTGGAGACTCTGTAGGACGCAGAACGTAAACGAAGGTTTTCTTCAGGATGAACAACAGTGCCAGTCCCTCTGGGGACCCAGCTTATATCTTCTGTGGCGCGGCTGGCTCCGTCCTTGGCCACGACCACCTTCCAGGATCCTTTCCCGAATCTAGTGGAGACTGCGCTGGTGGCGGCTTGGGGGGCGTTAGATGCGCGGCACCTGAGGACGGGATTACGTGACTCCGCAGAGGTTGGTCCTCAGCGGTTACACACCTCAGCTCGCCGGGCACATCTGACACTCGGCCCCTGCCTAGTGGAGATGGAATTAATTCACGTGGTGCAATGAAAGGCTTGAGGCACGATGGATGTACAAACCAACTCCGCCGACCCAAACAAATCTGAACACACTGGGGCTGAAGGACCCGAATCACATCAACCGGCCCCCTCCGGGGTTAAACAATTTGGGCGACGTACCCACTTGCACCTGTGGACAATGCAGCCAGGCTTTGTCACCTGAACCCACTCATGTGCGGAAGGACGGGAACCCCTCAGCCGCTCATATGCCAATTGGCGCAAATTGGAATTTTCTCTAGACGTTTCCCGTGCTTCTGAAAGCTTTTAAAAGGTCAGATTTTTTTAAATTTAGCCTTGTTTGGCACGGCTCGTAATGGGACATCAATCGGGCGGTCGTGTTCTCTTCTGTACATTAAAATAACATGGTGAGGGGCCATTCTATAGGCAGCCAGGACTCCGGGAACATGCAAGTCCAAGTCAAGTTGGGACTCGCTGAGCTGATGGCTCAACATGGAGGTGAGAGTCCTGTGCAGGCTCTCTACCATTCCATCTGTCTGTGGGTGGTATGGTGACGTGCGTACTTTCTTTGTTCCCAACAAATCGCACAACTCACGCAGTAATTTTGAATAAAATATTTTGCCCTGATCAGTCAGAAGATGCTCGGGGGCACCCTTATCCATCACATAGCCATTGAGGAATGCTTCAGTGATCGTCACCGCCGATTGGTTAGGGAGCGGCCAGGCCATCAGCCATCGTGAAAAATACTCGACTGCCACTAGCAAATACTTGTTCCCACGAGGGGTAGTGGGAAATGGACCAAAGATATCCAGAGCAACCAGCTCATTTATGCGGGATACCTGAATGGATTGCAAAGGTGGGCAACATGGTTTAGATGGTGGTTTCCGCCGCGCGCACTGCACACACCCTTTCAACAAATTTGCAACATCGTTTGCCATGCCAGGCTTAAGCGTGGCCAACGTCTTATGCACACCCAGGTGCAACAGTCACTCGTGCACCGCTCAAATTACTTTACCCCGCAGAGCAGTGGGCACAACAATGTTGTAACGGTGCAAACCTTCGTCCTAATGCATAAGCAATCCGTCTATCCCCACCCCCATCAGCCTCTTTGACATGGCATCGCTTTTTAAGCAGGGAAGCGTCCTCAACCTGGAGTCACCCCCATTCTGCATGGTCCAACTCAATGACGGCGTCACGCGGCGCAGGATCCTCGGCTACCTCAGAGGTTCCAACCTCGGCTGACACTGCAAGTGGAGGGGGCGAGTCCTCTTTGAGCTTCTTACAGCGCCCGAGCCCAAAAAACACGCGCACCCATCGCTCGTTGGTAATCACGACAACTCGGACAATTCCGCATTTTCTGAACAAAGCGTATCCATCCACCTCTCATCAGAATCCTTTTACGGCCGCGTATTTGACGCGGCCCCCACACTGGAGTGGAGGATGGTGGGCCGGACGATGGCGGTGGTCTGAAGAGGCATCGTCGCGGTATGCGGCAGCCCGACGAGACGTGTCCCGTTAGGCCGCAGTTGTAGCACACAACGAGTCCACTCCCAGGACGAGGAGATGTCTTCCACCGTCGTTGTTCATCCCATCGCACCATGCCATCCCCTTGCCAGCCTCCGCGTCTTCGGTTGTATCACGCGCCTCACGAGGCGCGGTATATGCTGCCAACTCCTTATGCCGTTGCAAGAGCTGTTGCGCCTGGATGCATCTTGTAACCCTGATCGAAGATAAATCGTCGTCGTCGACAGCTGGCAGGACGACATTGAGGTCTTTAGCCAGAGCCAGCAATCTCTAGAGGACCAGCGAGTCGACTCCATTGTGGTCCATCTTCGGGAAGGCAGCCTTTGCTAGTGCCAAAAGTGCACTAGAGAAGGCGAGGGGCATCTCGGCTTCCCCCTTCTCCGCGCGGCGAACTTGTGGCGCACATTTGACGGCGGATCGTATATTGCCGGCATTTGGTCAAAGGCTTGATGTAGTGTGGCCCTCTCTGACGGCGGGATGATGAAAAACGCCACCAAGGCGTCGTCATCAAGTGCGGCGGGCAGCGCTCTCAGCGCTTCCGTTCACTCCGCCAAGCCGCTGTTCGTCCCGAATCGCCACATGAAGGCCACCCAGTTGCCTCCAGCAGCTCGTCGCCGGAGAGATGGAACGTCCACAGGCGAACTTGACGCAGCCTCACATTTGGTGGGCCTCTTGCTCTGTTCCACCATCAAAATGGTGGCCGCATGCGTGGGTTGCGCCACGGAGGTTCCCTGTTGGCAAGAAATGGCGGCGGAATGTTCTGTCCTGTGTGGCTCCCACCGCTGGCTCCTCGCGGTGGAGCTCCGTGACAATGGCCGCCGCGATGTCTATACATCGCACGCCGTGCCTCTCTAGGACCGGCACCACAAAGTGACATCCCGCAATGTCACTACACTAGTAACGTGGCGGGTTTGCTCTCCAACACACAACCGGTGTGCTGTGCTAGTATAGAATTAGACATGTTTTGTTTACGCGCTTAAACCTTACTAATTGGCTGTGTCGCGTGTTGGCGGGTTTAATGGCACATTTATATTTATGCAATCTAACAAAATAAACTCTATTATGGAGTGGCAGTCGGGTTCGCGTTGATGGGATGTGTAAAAACAACATGGGCGGGGGGGGGTGTTGTATGCGGAGGGACAGACAAGGGAAGGAGGAGGAGGCGGCGATCTGGTCTGCTTCGTTATTTTGTTGCTTAAGCAGACCGTCTAGGAGGTCTGTCCTGAGTTGTCACCCGTGGTTTGTTGAAGCGACCCGTGTTGAAGCGACTCGTGTTGAAGCAACTGCTGTTGAAGCAACTCTTTGGCGTCACCTTCCAGCGCCATTTCCTGACTGTGTGAGTTCTGGAGAAACTCTGTAAGCAACCCCCACACTGCATGTCAGACATATGAACCTTATGGCGGTACCCCGGGGTACCATAGTAACCCGGCTCTCGCATAATGACCGTGATGTGGTCGTTTTAAATCTGTTGATGGTCGGCGATGCGGCAATCGACTCGTCTCGATAACGGAATTTTTTATGCTAAAGTTTGGCATTCGACATCGTGGAGTAGCACTGATTTCGGATTGATTGGTACCCCAGTCGCGGAGTTAAGTCCACCCCTGGAAAAAATAGTGTCCCAGAAATAAAATATTTTATTGCCTCGGCCATTTTGTATTATTTGCTACCCTGGGACACCGCCATAAAGATCAACTGTCCCCCGTATAGCCATGAAATACGTTTCGTAGAAAATCTGTTATCGAGTACATTTGAAGGCCAGCACACGAGAGGGTGCTGTGGCTAGCACCATGCCTGGCCGCTTTCGTTTCCCAAGTGATGGTGTTTACACACTGCGCCAGGTACTCATTTAAGACTGAGTCAACATAGGGGAGGCCCAGGACCAGTTCAGATATTTATCTTTGATGTTGGCCATGGGCAGGAATCGAACTTGGTTCACCAGGTTCATAGTGCAGTGCACTAAGCATACTCGTCCACTCACTATCCCACTCATTTACTCACTCATTCAACCTCTCAACGACTCAATCGCTCAGCAACTCACCCATCCACCTACTAACACAGGTCACAACAACGCACCCATCCACTCACCTGCTTACGCATTCCTTCACTCACTAAACCATGCATTCATTCACTCACCCACCCACTCATCCACCCATTCATTCATCGCCCTGCTCCACTGTAGAATTCTAATTTTTTTTTATCCCAAGTAAGGCCCTATGCGGCTCTTTTTCAGAAGCCACCTGGCTGTCAGAAATCATAGCTGAACAAAGTGGCACATCACGTGGAAATATATAGCAGCCAAATAATCTAAACGCGTGATCTGATTCTAAATGTGGAGGGGAAAACCCGGAGGACCCAAATAAAAATCCACGCGAACACGGGGAGAGAGAAAGAGAGATACACACAAACTCCAAATGTTCAGCAGGCGTCAGGGTCGGGATCGAACCCACGACCTCCTGCATTTCCTTTGCGAGGTAGTTAAAAAATCCTAGCTACCGTGATGATGATGAGAGAGAGAAACGCAAACTCCAAATATACAGCAGGCGTCAGAGTCGAGAATAAAACCCGCGACATCATGTATACCAGGCTAGCTAGTTAACATCTGCTAGCCACCGTGGCGCCCACTGTGGCTAGGAGATGTCTATTTCCCCACAAGCTCCCGCAACTAATAACGAGGCTCGCTCAATTCAGGAAATGCTTTCACTCTCTATTCAATAAGAGCACTCATCGTGCTCCGCGCCGTGGGCCGCTTAACGTGATGGGGCCCTGTCGACCGGCGCTCAGCCAGCAGCTGTGTTTGGGACGCGCGCACACAAATAATCCCAGTGGCACGATTGGAACATAACCGGCGGTAAAAAAAATGTTTAGGTGGATTTTAACGAACACAATACTGTACCATTAATTGTATCTCTCGATGCATATCCTTGTTTTCTCGAGGCAATAAACGCGTTAACCTCATCGGGGCGGGAGGGGGAGCAGAGGTAATTGTAATCACGTTGTGAGCTGCAATCACAATATTATTTTGAATTCGTCTTTTGCAATCGCCCTCCCGTGTTTTTTTTTCGGGTTGTACCGCGCGATGTCCGATATTTCGCTGCACGTGATGAGGTCTTCTGCCAGAGCTGGATGTGATGCTGATCTCGTGGGGCATGAAGCCATCGATCTTCCTCCTCTAAGTGCGTTGACATCACTGGACGCGGAGCGCAACGGATGCCGAGAGAATTGTCAGCCGTTACTTTCCTCTTTCTTAGGCACGGAACGTCGCGCATCGCGCCGAACACAGACGCGGCACAATCCCGAAAGCGCATCGCAAGAGCCGTGGAGCAGCAGCAGCATTGCAACTGGCGAAGGCATAAGTGGCAGTGCTGGGCCATCTTCCACGACCATTTAAGCTCATGCGGAGAGCACACACGCGTTGGAATAAACGGGAGCGCTCGGTATCGAATTGCTGCCTTCCGCTGTGCAGGGAGAAATGAGGCGACGCAGTCGACCTTGAGTGGGCGCGGCTTGCCCTTGAGACATTGAGCTCCGTGGAACACTCATATCCAGTTTCAGTAGAGGTGACGTAGCGGCATCCTCCTCGCGGCAACTTCTGCGTTACGCGCCACTGTCTTATTCTTCTTCTCCCCCACGTACAAGATCGGGTGATGGATGTGTAAAGAGGAGGCTGTAGTTTATTATTTAGGTGGACTTATCGGTCCATTTTACCCGTCTCTCGTCTGCGCTGCCACGTTGAGACGGGAGGGAGTTTCACTTGGCACGTTCACGGAGGGCAGTGCACCCACCACCTTGTGTGGGAGAACGGTTTTGACCCTCCGTGCCTCATCAGCAGAGTCAGAGTGCGCCTCCCTTCAGCCGCCACGCACGCACGCAGTTTCCACGCTCACGCTCGCGTGATTGATTGCGCGCACGAAATTCATTCCGCAGAGATCGCTGCTGGGTGCCGCTCATCCCTCCGGGCCGCCGCCAATTGCTCGGCCTTGGGGAGGCGTGGAGCCGTAGAAGGCAGAGCGCGATCTGTCGCGGATTCTCCCGCAACCTTGATGCCACCCCACGTGCGTTTAACCATCCCCCACACCCCTCCCCCGTGCGCTGCCAGGGTGCGACTCACTACAAGGTGGGGGGGGGGGGTGTAGGTGGCAGGGTGGTGGCAGCGACGCCGGTGCCTCTACACAGCAGCAAGCGCCTGGATTTGAGTCCCACACGTAGCCTATTACAGCAATACCTCGCTTTACGTCGTGGGATGCGTTCCTGAAATGTGCGACGACGGATATCGATACGACGTCAATGAAAGCGATTCACGGGGTAGTCGTAGGTAGTGGTGGTGGTGAAGGGTGAGAGGTGACAGATAACGAGAAGGGGGGGTGGCGGTGATGTTGTCAGCGACGTAAGTGTGGGGTTGAGGCGACGCAAATCCGGTAGCGGTGTCAATGCAACGACGGCGTATTGGCGAAGCCACGAAAAAAGGGTCACAGACGAAAATTGGGGGATGACTGCCACAGTATTATTGGGGAATGTGTTGAGTTTTTTGTTGTTGATGTTTGTGCTTGCGCACCACTGCCAACGCAGTATCATCAAATGTGCATGCACAAGTTGTTGTTGTTGATTGCCCTGTGAATAACCCCAACATTAATATGTTCAGGAAGGCGGGCGGGGTGGCTCGGACCATAAGGGGATATAAGGCGGGTCCCTGAGAGGGACCGGGGTCGTTGCATTCTACAAGCGGGAAGCTCAACATCTACAAGCTGGAAGATCAACATCTACAAGCTGGAAGCTCAACACCTACAAGCTGGAAGCTCAACGTCTACAAGCTGGAAGCTCAACATCTACAAGCTGGAAGCTCTACATCTACCAGCTGGAAGCTCTACGTCTCAAGCTGGAAGCTCAACATCTACAAGCTGGAAGCTCAACACCTACAAGCTGGAAGCTCCACATCTACAAGCTGGAAGCTCCACATCTACAAGCTGGAAGCTCAACATCTACAAGCTGGAAACTCCACGTCTACAAGCTGGAAGCTCCACGTCCACAAGCTGGAAGCTCAACATCTACAAGCGGGAAGCTCGACGTCTCAAGCTGAAGCTCAACACCTACAAGCTGGAAGCTCAACACCTACAAGTTGGAAGCTCAACATCTACAAGCTGGAAGCTCAACACCTACAAGCTGGAAGCTCCATGTCTACAAGCTGGAAGCTCAACATCTACAAGCTGGAAGCTCAACATCTACAAGCTGGAAGCTCAACACCTACAAGCTGAAAGCTCAACATCTACAAGCTGGAAGCTCCACGTCTACAAGCTGGAAGCTCAACATCTACAAGCTGGAAGCTCAACATCTACAAGCTGGAAGCTCAACACCTACAAGCTGGAAGCTCAACATCTACACGCTGGAAGCTCAACATCTACAAGCTGGAAGCTCAACACCTACAAGCTGGAAGCTCAACATCTACAAGCTGGAAGCTCAACACCTACAAGCTGGAAGCTCAACACCTACAAGCTGGAAGCTCAACATCTACAAGCTGGAAGCTCAACACCTACAAGCTGGAAGCTCAACACCTACAAGCTGAAAGCTCAACATCTATAAGCTGGAAGCTCAACACCTACAAGCTGGAAGCTCAACACCTACAAGCTGGAAGCTCAACATCTACAAGCTGGAAGCTCAACACCTACAAGCTGGAAGCTCCACGTCTCAAGCTGAAGCTCTCCGTCCCACGAGGCAACCACGTGGTCGGAGACCCGTGTGAGGGACCGACCCTTCGTAGCAGTAACTCGCTGTAGTCTGGTGAAGGGGCAGTTACCCCTTTGTGTTACGGTGTTACAAATGAAAGTGTTGCCTCTAAAAGGAACAACGCCTGCAACTCAGTTGAACCCACTACACCCGTATTCACACGGCTGTGCGCCACATGGAGCTGAAAACTCAATTTCCCTGCACAAGAATGCGGGTAAACCGTATGGGTTGACAGCTGTGGATGATGCTGGTTGTAATTACTTTTCGAAACGTCGTACTGGAATTGTAAATGTTGTGGGCTTACTCTCCAACACACCGCTGTGTGCTGTACGAGTAACGAATTGGCACGCTTTGTTTACGTGGCAACCCTTACGAATTGGCTGTGTCTGGTGGTGGCGGGTTTAGCGACACATCTATATTTATGCAATATAACGCAAAAAACCTCTTATGGATCACCAAACACCATTTGGAGTTTATGGTTTCTTCCCCTGTTCCGAATGGGTTTGCTCCTTGTTCTCAGGTTTCACTTCAAGAGCCGAATGGCTCACAGGGCTATACCTAATACATGAACTTGAACTTGAATGAACCACTTGGAGCTAAAAAAACAAATCTAACCGGTGTTGGCCAAACGTCCCAATTCTGAAAAACCACCTCCACATTACTCACTTGGGATTCCACACAGCAGAAGCAGCATCGACCCCAACACTGAAAACGTGGCAGTGAGTCTTTCCTAGGTAATCAAGTTTAATAATGCCCTATTAATTAGTTTTGCGTCGAAATAGGATCCATATCTGACAAAGAAAGAGGGTCCCCATGTCGATAATTCTTGGCAGTTCACCAGCATTTGTTTTCGCAACCGTGACTGCTGGTGAGACACTGAATGTCGAAATGGTCGAGCGTTTGCTTGCGTTGAACAAATGCTGCTGAGATCATGCACTCACAGACGGCCGTGCAAAGACGTTGAGATGCCTGCAAAACGCATGTGGATGGAGGCACAGATACGGGAAGGAGGCGTATTTCATGCTCATTTATTCTGTAACAGTCATTGGCTTTTGACCATTGCTCGGCTCGACTTGCAGGGTGGACTGAGCAGCGCTCGAATTGCCACCGCTCTCACGATGCGCGCTCGAGCCCAAGTGGCGGTGAGCGCACGCGCGTCTCTGTGCCTGCGTGGTCTTGGCCACCCACCCCTCGTGCGCTGTGCCGGCAGTTATAGGTGCTGCTCGCTAACAGCACTTGCCCCGACAGTCTGTTTAGACTACTCGGGGGATCTTTGACTTTGTACGCGTATGGGGAGCGGTCGTGTAGCGGTTAGCGTGGTTCACTACGAACCCGGCGACTCGAGTTCGATTCCCGTTTATGGCCAAGACCGGTGATAATTAATCTGAACCAGTCCTGGGCCTCCCCTAGGTTGACTCAGCCTCAAATGAGTACCTGGTGCGGTGTGTAAACACTGCGACTCGGGAGACAAAGGCGGTTGCTGGCCACCCACCCCCATGCTCACCGTGCCGGCCTTCATAGGTGCTCGCTAACAGTGCTGTTACAGTCGGTTAAAGGCGACACGGGGGATCTTTGTCTTCCTCCCCGCGTGCCAGCGCGCAGCTCCCGGCTGCTTCTGTGATTGTTCAAGAAGGGAACGAATCTCACTCCGTCTGCCCGCGCGATCGCGAACCTCCCCGCCAAGAGCGCCGCTTCGAGCGTCGCGCTGTATTGTTGGTCACGGCTCACAGTGATGCCGCCTCAGAGCCACGCGCTCAACTTGAGCCGGCTCTGAGCTCGGTCCCTGGAGCCGAGGGTGTCGGCGAGCCGCAACTGAGCCGCTCATGCATCTTGGAAAAGCAGCCGAGCAACTCGGAGCGTGAGCCGAGGCTGAGTGCGAGGGCTCGAGCCGGAGGCGAGGCGGGGTGTGATCGCTGGGCTGTGCTGCAGCTGTGGATGGCGATTGTCTGTAACGTCGGCCATCGGTTTCACAGGCCACAGTCTGCGATTGAGGCTCAACGAAGTTCGAAGCAGGGCAGAACTGGGCTGCTGGCATACATTGGTCTAGATCATGGGTCGTCAATCAACGTCAAAGGAAGAGCCATTGTTATCGAAGAGCCGCAATACACTGTGTGGTGAATACGAAACGATCCGTAATAAATGACGTCACGAAAGCAGTCCTTAAAGAGCCGCATGTGGCTCCGGAGCCGCGGCTTACCGACCCATGGTGTAGATGGATTTCAATGTTCTTGTATTTCTGCAACGAGACAAGAGGGATGTGTCCATGTTCTCTGGCTTTATGAAAGTTGGAATTCATTCCCCCCGCTCTGCATGGGTGACACCAACATCTGGAACGAGTTTTTTAACGGCCAACGCCGAGTGTGACAGCGAGGTCCGGTCTCGTCGCGGTCGAGATGTTAACTCCCTCTCCTGGTTTGCAGGAGGTCGTGACTTCGATCCACACCCTGACGCCTACTGCTCTGTATTTGGAGGTTACGTTGTCGTTGTCCCCGTGGCTCCTATAAATGTCCACGTGATGAGAAGCCATCATTTGTGATCGCCAGGTCGCTTTTGAAAAATAACTTTATTGCAGCTCAGTGGGCCTTACCTGGTAAAACAAAACTAATGGCGTTGTTAAGTCATATCGGCAAGCGTTGGGCTTGCTGGGATCGACGCTGGTGAACTACCAGCTGTTCATAGGCAGCTTCTAACGTGTCAGTCTTTGTTTGTGGTTTCAGTTGAGGTCATTTCCCTGTGCGACGCGCTAGGGAAGTGGGGGGAGGCGGTCTGCGCCTCTCTTGGGCAGCGCACTGCCCGTGCCCCCCCCCTCTCGTCATCACGGGGGGGGGGGCAGGCACAATTCGTCATCTGTGAGCGGTCACGCGGAGCCAACGGGAACGCTTTCGAGAACGCGCCACGCCCGATCGCGCTTCGTCACCCATACGTGTGATGCAGCATGATGTGTCTTGAACTTCTCTCCCGTACGTCGCAAACCGTGCTAATCGGAGGTGCGGGACTGCCTCTCCGCGGCCGCGGTGGGTTGTTTGCACGCTGCCCTATAAACCCGGCGACGTGAGTTCAATTCCTGGCCTCGGCTAATATCAGCGGCGATAGGCACGAGAGCCGGTCCTGGATCACCTCCCCCAGCCCCTTCGCCTTTGGCAGTCGGCGCCGACCAGAGTGGGGAAGTATGGTCAAACTACCACAACGAGTGACACGGCGTAAGGAGTCCTTCATCCAGCAGTGGATTGGCAAAGGGCTGTGGACGTCCAAGTCGGATATACTGATCATCAGTCTCCTTGCCCCGTGAACTCGTTCATCATCCAACAGGACGCGTGTTTGTGTTGCGTAATTACCCACAATGCTCTCCCGGGACGCGGGAGGAGCGGCCGCATTGCTCGGAGGTCGCTGAGTCGAGCGACTCCCTCGGATAGGTCCTTCATTCATTCATCCCACCAACTAAAAAGGGCATCGTTATGCTTTACCGTACAAATGAAACGAAGTCAGTCCCACCTGTAAAATCAAGACACACATAGAACAGAATATCAAACTGAGATGACATACTCGAGGGACATGCAAAAGGGGGTATAAAGAGTTCCCTCGACTGTTCGGTGCTCCTTGCGTTCGGTTCTCAACTCGACGCTCGGCGGTCACGTGACAGACATCGTCACAGTCGGTGTCAGAGCGGATGTGGCACTTCGTCTAGAGCCTCAACAAGACTGTAGGGGCAAGTGCTGTTAGCGAGTCGCACCTATGAAGGACGGCACGGCATACCAGGGGGTGGGTGGGTGGCCAGCACCACACTCGGCTGCCTTTGTCTCCCCAGTGGCAATGTTTACACTCCGCACGGGGTACTCATTTCATGCTGAGTCGACCTAGGGGAGGCCCAAAACCGGTTCAGATATTCGTCACCGATGTTGGCCGTGAGCGGGAATCGAACTCGGGTGGCCAGGTTTCGTAGTGCTCACCGCTGCACTACCGATTCCCATACCTATCAACAAACCGAACACATTCATCGACAGCACTGTGGCCTTGAAAATAACAATTGACAACGGTAGGTGACGCTTTGAGCAATGTCCCTTCTTCACAGCGACTTGGTTGAGTGAGTTGATTTCGTGTAACCGGGTGTCGGGCTCAGGAGACCAAGATGGTCACACTTGCAGACCTGTGCCACTCGAGACGACCTCAGAGGCAGCTCTGTGAGATCCGCTTCCGTGGCGTGTTCACTCACGCGAAGTGTATCGCATCTCAGCGAGAGACGCCGATGGGGGTCTCGTCACCTCTGCGATGTCACGACAATTGTCGAGGAGGAGAGAGAGCAAGCACATGTGTTGGAGCAGGCCGATGTGGCGGTGACGCTGAGAGTCGCACGTGGCCGTGACGGCGGCGCGTGGAGAAAGATCGGGGGGGGTGGGTGGGATGGGGGCCCGGTGGAGAAGGGGGAGGTGGGGGGGGGCGTTGGTGGGGGGGGGGGGGGCAGTGGGGGCAGGGGATGGGGGCTCGGTGGGGGGAAGGGGTGGGGGGTGGTGGAGGCCCGTTTGGGGGGAAGGGGACCCTGGGAGGGAGGGAGGGGGGCCGGTGGTGGGAGCTGATGGGGGGAGAGAGTGGGGGACCAGCGGGGGGGGGGGGTCCAGTTGGGGGAGGGGCCCGCTGGGGGGAGGGGCGGTGGTGGGAGCTGATGGGGGGAGGGGGTGAGGGACCAGCGGGGGGGGGGGGGTCCAGTGGGGGAGGGGGCCCGCTAGGGGGGGGGGGTCGTCTGCTGGACGCGCTCGCATGGTAACGGTGGCCGTGACATTGCCCGTGCGGTAAGGCGACACCGCTGCAGCAGCAGCAGCAGCGCGACTCAAGCGAGGATCCCCCCCCATCACCCCCCTCACCTCGCGCTCACCCCCGCCCCTCCCCCTTCATTGGCGGACCTGAGCCGACGGTGGAAATTCCACGTTCCCACGCCTGGTGGTGACGGAGTCCGTGATCAAAACGGGCCGCTGCGAGACTTTGGCGATGTCGCAGATTCGAGTCGCGGTGAATCTCGTATGACGTTGCGGTGAAAGTTTCTCTCGCGGCTGGATGAGTTGTGGTGCTCAGGCCTTAGTCCATACATGTTGTACACCATGTACAACATGTTGTACACCATCTACAACATGTATGTGATGGGAAATTGTCGACTGCTACTCACGCATTTCTGTCGTTTGCTCCGGGTGCATTCTGCACGACCCGGCCATGAGCGATACATTATTTACGTGGTGATGTGTTTGACTGGGTGTGATATTCGTTGTATAATTGCACACTGCCTAAGCTGTAAATTTAAAGTGTGTATATAGGTGTCACTTACGTGTTTGATATTCGTGTGTTTGTGTGAGTGTGTGGGTATGTGTGTACGTGGGGAGTGGGTAGGCTGCACTACAAACCCGGCGACCCGAGTTCGATTCCCACTCACGGATACCAACAACAGGGACGATATTATCTGAATCGGTCCTCCCCTATATCCACTCAGCCTCATATGAGAAACCCAGTGCGATGCGCAAACATGGTCACTGGGGAGACAAAGGCGACCGGGCGTAGTGCTGGTCACCGACTCCCACATGTGCCGTGCCGGCCTTCATAGGTGCTCGCTAACAGCACTTGCCCCAGCAGTCTGTTCAGGCTATACGGGGGATATTTGTCTTTTTTACAAACTCCAAATATACAGCAGCAGGCGTCAGGGTCGGGTTCAAACCCACGACCTCCTGTATACCAGGCGAGGCAGTTAACATCTGCTAGCCACCGTGATGATGATGATGAGAGAGAGAGAAACGCAAACTCCAAATATACAGCAGCAGGCGTCAGGGTCGGGATCAATACCCCGAACTCCTGTAGACCAGGCGAGGTAGTAGACATCTCCCAGCCATGGTGAATGAGACGTCGGCATGCGGGCGGAATTCAGTAAATACACCGCGACCTGCACCTCGGTTAGTTGCGCTGCGGCTGTCCGGAGCCTCTGCGTTGGGATACAACACGGGGCCATTGAAGTCGACACACCCGACACACAACGCAGAGACACACAACACAGAGACACACAACACAGAGACACACAACACAGAGACACACAACACAGAGACACACAACACAGAGACACACAACACAGAGACACACAACACAGAGACACACAACACAGAGATACATAACATAGAGATACATAACACAGAGACACATAACGGAGAGACACATAACAGAGAGACACAACACAGAGGCATCGCGTGAAGTGAAGTCACCGCAGTTAACATCTCGCTACCGATAGTGGCGAATGGTGGCTGCTGCTGCTGTTGTTGTTGTTTGTTGTTGTTTGTTGTGCTCGCGTCATCACGTGCCCGTTGTGGTGCCAGTCGACCGATACCCTTCGACACCTCTTGTCAACGAGATGTCCCATCTGCAGAGGTCTTCAACGTGAACATTTTTTATCAATAAAATAACAAAATAACTCAACATTTCATCGACGGAAACTCGTTCACACGTCTCGGTTTGTTTGGGCCGTGTCGGGTGGTGGAGGGTCTCGACCACACAGATTTGGTGTGCGATCGTTACGTGGCCCAACCTCCCTCCCCTAAACAAAATCGATTGCGAATCGACAAACCTTACCTCCTTCACGGTGAGTCAGCAGAAGTCCCGTCCACCTCTCTTGCGGAGCGGAGAGCAATGCGTACATTACAGCACATATTAACATACATATCTATCTACGAGCCTTTTGCCCGTCCGAGGGCGGGTGTATGGCAGTAAATCTGAAACTTGCAAGCGAAGAGCAGACCGCCACGTGATTATTCATTGCATCAATTCGTGTGCATTTGTAAGGGCGCGGTGACACAGACCTGTTTCATTTTAAGGTTATAATCCCTTGTTCATCACGACGTCCTTTTTACTTCGATGTCTCAACAGCGTTACAGAGATCGCGTGACGTGAGGGTTCTGCCTTTGTAGTGAGGGTTGTGAGTTGACGCTGAGGAGGGGGGAGGAGGCGCCTCGCCCCCCCATGTGGAGTGACGTCAGCCGCTAATTAACATGAATGGGGGGGGGGGTCCATTTGGAGGACTCACCTGTTCATGATTAATAGTGAGGGGGGCTGTTCGATGTGGAGGACGTCACCTGGTCATGATTAATAGTGAGGGGGGGCTGTCAATGTGGAGTGACGTCACGAGCGTTGCACACAGACATTCCTGGGTGATTATAGTAGATAATAAAATTGGGGGGGTGTCCATTTGGAGGACGTCATCTGCTCATGAATATTAATGAGGGGGGCTGGTCGATGTGGAGTGACGTCATGAGCGTGAAGGACAGACATTCCTGGGTGATTATAGTAGATATAATAAATATACGATTAAATAATGAACAATATAAACGGTCCCCATGACCTTCCGTCGGGAGTGGGGGGGGGTGACTGCGACCTTGGTGCTCCGCGCCTGCCGCGCTCAAACCACCCCGCCCCCCCTCGAAAACGTCGCGCAAGCGAAGTGGTAAAACGCGGAAATTAAATCGCGTTGGGTGGACCGCGCCAGTTTCCTCCCTCCACGTTGAGAATCAACGTCGCGCGCTTTGAGTGTCTGGCTGCTGTGCATGTCCACGCGAGAATTCCACTTCGCTGAGCTATAATTTGTGGGCCACGACGCTTCTGAAAAGAGCTTACCTTATCTGGTCAAATAAAGTAAAAAGTGTGGAAAGTAGTTTGATTTATTCACTTCTTGAAATATTTCAGCAGGAAGATTCCTTGTTATGGAACGTCTCGTTAAGCAAGGCGTGTCCACGCTGTGAATTGGTGCTCGCATAGCAAACACGTGGTGAGACCCGCACCGATGACTACACACAAAATTAGGATCCCCCCCCCCGCAAAGCCTCATCAGACTTTTTGGAGCAAGTGCCATGAGCAAGCACCGTGTACTGATTTAAGGCTGAGTCAATCTACGGGAGGCCCCAAAATCGGTTCAAATATTCGTCACTGCTGTTGGCCTTGGGCGGGAATTAACCCAAATCGCTGGTTTTGTAGCGCGGCGTTGTAGCCAACCGTGCACGATCGCTCCGCACTACACAACGACAGCAGCAGCAGCAGCCATTCGTCACTTTTCTATTCTTGTGCATGGCGTGATGTTGAGGTCTGCTAACAACGACGAGAGGGCTTCATGAGATAATTCGTGTGGCTTTGCCGTTCCTGCGCTCAAGGAGCGCAGACTGTGGCGGCCATTTTGTGTCCGTAGTTTGGGCTGCGTGGCCACAGTCGCACTGCTGCGGCTCGTGTCTTTACTTGTCTGCGGATGAAGGAGATGTGCGCAGCGGCCTGTTGATGGTCGCATGCTGTTGAAGGTGGCACCATTGTCTTCGAGGAATGTCAAAGGCAGGCAGGAGGTGGGATTCTAGGATGGAGACAGCAGCAGCGCGATCCCAGAATGGAGATCGGGACTTGAGTCGGTTGTGAAGTTCATTGTTGAAGGTGGGTAGGCGGATGATTGTCGTCGCTAAGAACACGTGTCGACCCCCGTGCAGTGTTCACGTCTCTGTGAATATTTGTTCGCCAGTGGATCGGTGTCGGTCTCAGTGTTGCGGTGCGCATGGCACTATTTGGCTGTGCGAGCTCCCGGAGCAGGCTGGAGCGCGCTCACTCTGCCACTGAGTGGATCGTTGAGAGGGCGGCAGCAGCTGAGGCGCCCCAGCTCGTTGCTGCGGGTTTTTGTAGCAAGGCGACTCTTGATTTGGTCTCTTCACAGATCTACTTGATGTGAGGCTTTAAGGTCAGGATCCTGTCCATGATAACCCCTCGATATCTTGAGTGGGGTCATAGCGTACTGGGCTACCACAGAAGTTTACATCATAATTGTTCAGGTGAAGAGTGATTGTGGTGGTGGTGGTGTTGGAAGGATTTGATCTACAACGACAGAAACATGCCTCCAAGAACGTTAGGTTGGCTGTAGGGTATTGGCAATGCGCTCGAGGTTTGTGCCCTGTGCAGCAAACGCGATGTCATCTGCATACAGCAAGTTAGGAGATGATGTATATTCGCCGCTGTGTGGGAGTGACATCACCACGGAGCGTGTGCCAGGCTAGGTGCACCTGAAGGCCACGTGAAGTGGCGAAGGCTCGCTAGCAGGAGGTCACGGGATAGACTGAGGTGCCATTGGTTGACTGACTCAGATACCTGGCAGATGTACCACCTAAGCTCCCCACTGTGCCAACTTTCATAATTTTAGCCGCACGGCGTTCCACTCATGAGCGCTGTGGTTTTCAACTTCCAAATGGCATCCCTTACGAACTTCCTCCACAGAGGCCGGGACGATCTTGACAAGGCTGGTACTAGTCCAATCACATCCATCTCCTCTAGTACCGCCCTCCGTTGTTGCTAGAGGGCGACTGCCTCCAACTGCTCAGTAGCGACCTTCACGAGCCTCCTCCATAG
>NC_083784.1:10649838-10685910 GCF_015708825.2 Lethenteron reissneri
TTGCTCGACATCAAAATGAGCAGCCATACGACCAAGACGAAGAACCTATCAATATCACCCCTTGTCAATAATGCGTCGTCAGGGCGACTTAAACACTGACAACCCCACCAATAATCGATTACCCCGAGGACACCAGGACAAATCGATTAAACGAATGCGGCCCGGAGTCCCGGGAGAGAGAGAGCGAGAGGGAGGGAGGTTTGGGGTGGAATTGGGTGAATGCAATTTATTTATTGTTTATCGGCCTCTGACAATAGCCACGGGCACGCGCGCGCGTGGTTCCCTTTTGTGTTGAGGTCTCGAGCAGCCGCCGCGTGGCCTCCCGCCTGTGCCCCGCTACCGGTCCGAGCTGCCACATCTGTTGTGGTTGCCAATCAATGCCCGGGCAAGGGACGCCTCCTTCTCCTCCGACTGCTGCTGCTGTTTTTGTTGTTGTTGCGAACGACAAAACCCTGAGAGAATTCGCCAAATGGGTGGTGGGTAGTGGTGGTGTGTTATGATTATTGACCAAACACTTTTTGTAACTGTGGCTTTTTTTCATTTTGTTCTTTTTTTTCGTCCGGATATTTAACAGATTTTAGACATCACCGACAGTGGAAAGCGATTGGCTGTGTCGACTGCCCCTTACAAAAACAACAGAAAATAGTTTTACCAGGTAAGGCCCCACAGAGCTCTATAACTTTTTATCAGAAGCCACCTGACCATCACAAATGATAGCTCAACGAAGTGGCTTTGTCACGTGAAAATTCATAGAAGCCAAATACTCCAAACGCGTGATGTTGATTCTAATTGTGAAGGGAAAACCCGGAAGACCCGGATAAAAATCCACGCGACCACGGGGAGAGCACGCACACTTCAAATATACAGCAGGCGTCAGGGTCGGGATCAAACCCACGACCTCCTGTATACTCGGCGAGGTAGTTAACATCTCGCCACCATGTGCTTGCTAATCCAGCCACACTCAAGACTCAGGACAGTTACAAGCGGGGTCCTGCCAGCCCCACTAAGTCTCAAGACTGATTTTCAAGAGGGTCCTGTCAACTTTGTAGAAGCGAGATGCTGCTGCTGCTGCTGTGTGATCCCAGTTGAGTAATTTGCAAATAATTATTCAGCCTTGGGATGGTTGGCAAATGCCAGTTACATTGTAGGGGTCTTTAGCTGGATAGAGACGTGGGATACAGAGCGAGATACAGAAAGCTACAGAGATAGAAAGAGACGCGCAGAGAGACTCAGAGATGAACAGACAAAGGAAGTCACGCACAGAGAGATAGAGAGAGACACAGAGATAGACGTACAAAGAGACACGCGCAGAGAGATACAGAGAGATAGAGACACAGAGAGATAGAGACACAGAGATAGAGACACAGAGAGAGAGAGACACAGAGAGATAGAGACACAGAGATAGAGAGAGACACAGAGATGGACAGACAGACAAAGAGAGACACGCAGAGAGATAGAGAGACAAACACAGAGATAGAGACACAGAGATGGACAGACAGACAAAGAGAGACACGCGCAGAGAGATAGAGACACGCAGAGAGATAGAGAGACACACAGAGATAGACAGACAGAGAGACAGAGAGACACACAGAGATAGACAGACAGAGAGATAGAAAGAGACACAGAGATTGACAGACAGACGCAGACACGCGCAGTCTAATGCAGTGGTTCCCACAACACCAACCTCCAGCCGTCACCGTGTTCCACGTGGCGACGATGATCTCTACCCATATTTATTTGTAGTGGACGATTCCGATGAGCTACAAAGCATAGATTAGATGTGTGTGTGTATATACTGTCTATGTTTCTATACAGTATTGGCACAGTTGCTGAGCGAAGACCCAAATGCAAGCGGTCAGTAACAACGGCACCATCGTGGATGTGATCGATCAAAGTGAGCACGTGCCGACATTGTACGCACGCACGAATCCACCTCGAGGTGGATACGTGTTGGACGCACCGGCCTACGAAACTTTGACAACAAAGTTCGATTCCAGGCCACGGCTAACAGCGGTGGCGATATCTGAACGGGTCCTGGGCCTCCCCTAGGTCGACTCGGCTTTAAATGAGAAGCGGTGGGTACGAATCGGCACTCGGGAGACAAAGGCGACCTTAATAGGTGCTCGCTAACAGTCTGTGCCCCAACAGTATGTGTCGTTAACGCGGCATGTTTTGTGTAATCTTTGTATATCTATGCATATAACTGCATATAACACGTACACATATGTACTCCGTATGTTGTATATACACACACACGTAAATTGGAGGAGCGGTGGTGCAGTGCTTAGCGCGCCCTGCGCTATGAACCACGCGACATGAGTTTTATTCTGGGTCACGGCTAACGTCAGTGGCGAGCGATGTCTTCATCGATCCTGAACACACGCGGCCTCGATAGGCCAACCTCACCAAACCCGCGCAGACCAGCGGGGTGAAGTATGGTCAAACACCCCCATGAACGACACAGTGTAGGCGGGGTGGGTGGAGGGGGATTCATCCAGCAGTGGATTGTCAAAGGTCTATAAATTGTTAAAGTAAGTGTAAGTATTCTATGTTGATAGCAACGGAATCGGGAGCACAGTTGTGTGCACGTTTAACTTATTTCGCCCCGTGCGGAGCCAGTTGCGCTGATCCGGGATGCGGGGGAACGACACAAACTAAACATAAAACAGTTTATAGAAAAAAACGACTCGTCAATCGAGTTGATTTAAAATTGCAGAGCTCCGGTGGATTCCTAATGTCGGAAGGAAGAGCGTTCCAGACGGCCGCATCATCGCGTGTACGGTGGCCAGCAGCCAAAAAACCGAGGCTTGCGATGATGATGATGAGAGAAGGCAAGATTCCTTACCATCTTAGTCTTGGTTCTTTCGGTAAAGTCACGTAGATAGAAAATGAAATACCAATACAAGATAATAGAATTAAAATAAATACCAATTAAAAAATAATAATAAATAATAAATAATTAAAGCAAAAAAACCCACGACGTTTCGATCGCAACCCCAGCGGTCTTCATCTCCGCCTGATGAAGACCGTTTGTGTTGCGATCGAAACGTCGTGGGTTTTTGCTTTTATTATTTTCAACGCATTATTTTTATTGAATTACATTTATTATCTTTTATTTCCATGTAATTTTCTATCTACGTGACTTTACCGACAGAACCAAGAATAGGAATTCCTGCAGTCACGAAAGTTTTAAGTCGAAATCCTTACCGTCTGCCAAGCACGCACATGTAACACTACACATCATTGCAACGTCTAGGTAGTCACTCCCTATCAAGGAGACAGAGAGAGAGAGAGGGAGGACGACCTCGGAGGCGCTTGGAGGAGTCACAGATGAGCAGCAGCAGTCACGCGGTTAGCAGCCGGACGCCACCAAACCAATTCCCCCGAGCTCTGCGATCCTCGACATATGAACGAGTATCGACCAATTCGTAAGTGTTTAAGCATCGCGCCATGCTGTTGTTACAATATTCGTTGCTGGTATGTGCCATACGTTACATTATACGATTTCGCATGTGTTTGAAATCGATCGATTTACCACACCCCGTGAAGTCTATACGACAATAAAATAGCACGCACTCAACTTCAGGGGCTGTTGGAGCAAGATGGATCACGTTTGAACATATAACGTATCATTCTGCAGGTAGAATAATCGTTGAATGTTGTTGGTTTTCAATATTATAAATGTCATTATTATTTTACTGCTGTGAAAACCAGCCTGAAATGCCGTATAATGTTTACAAAGACTGTGTTAGAAGTGTGTTTACATATATACATTGTTACAATATATTCACAGTATACTCTACCTTACATGTAAACAGTCATTTCACGTATCCACGCGCTTAGGTGCTGTCCTGGCTATAATACGTCTAGTCAGCACATATAAACACGTACACATTTATCAAAATAGTTATCATAATTTTCTCCATGACAATTCATTGCTCTGAGCGGGGCGCCATCGATTCAAATATTCGTACATTGCATTTTAATTCTTCAAGTTGCATTTTTATTACGTGGAAGCGAATATCATCCCAACATTGTTTTGTTTATATAAATAAAAAACAATACTTGATTAACATGATTAACATCATCATTATCATCACTCTTGCATGATGATTGGGGCCGTGAGTCATAACGTCACTGAATGGTGTCCGTTGGTCGAATTACTCAGCCACAAAACTTCAATTTAATATGATTCATCAATCCGTTTATAAATATGTTACGTGTGTGCGTGTATATATAAAGAATTACTCACACACTCAGTGTATACACGCGTGAAAGAGCACATGCTTAAATTATACAGAGCACGTGCTTATACTACACAGATCACGTGCTGATACTACACAGATCACGTGCTGATACTACACAGATCACGTGCTGATACTACACAGATCACGTGCTGATACTACACGGATCACGTGCTGATACTACACAGATCACATGCTGATACTATACAGATCACGTGCTGATACTACACAGAGCACGTGCTGATACTATACAGAGCACGTGCTGATACTACACAGATCACGTGCTGATACTACACAGAGCACGTGCTGATGACTACACAGATCACGTGCTGATACTATACAGATCAAGTGCTGATACTACACAGATCACGTGCTGATACTATACAGATCACGTGCTGATACTACACAGATCACGTGCTGATACTAGACAGATCACGTGCTGATACTACACAGATCAGTGCTGATACTATACAGATCAAGTGCTGATACTACACAGATCACGTGCTGATACTACACAGAGCACGTGCTAATACTATACAGGACAGTTTATAACCCAAAACAAATCTACGCTTCGAGTTTCCTGGCTGGCTTCTGGCTGGGCTCCTGCCCACCCCAAAAGTAACGCTGTTGTTGTTATTGGCTGCTGAGTGGCGTTGCCACCGAAACAAGCTGGGTGACGGGCTACACGGGATTTCTATTTTTCTTTCCCGTGTGACAACAAAAGAACAACATTGAATTTGGTTGAAACGGCGTCAGAAGAAGTAGCAGCACCAAAGAGGTGGGAGTGACGAGTACAGTACAGAAGTGGTATATATACACACAGACACGTCTCTGGTCAACAACGCTGTGACTTTGAAAATATATATACGAGGCGACGTTTCGGGAAAGGGTCCTTTGCATAGTTCTTCGTCATAGGTGTGACCCCCGATTAGCAGAGTTGGCTACGTACGGTGTGAAAGAAGTTCAACACATATACATGCCATATGAAGGAGCATTTCCCGAAACGTCGCCTATTTTATTTCATTATATTATATGTTATTATATATACAACAAATACAACAACAACACATTTGTAATGTTGAGGCCGTAGAATGCGTTGAAATGTTTTTATTATCTTTTTTTTCGTGTCCACGCGTGTGCATCGGCTGAGTCGGACACGGGAGCCCAGACACCTGGGTTCGATTCCCGGCAAGGGGATAACACGAGTGACAAAATATAATAAAAATGTGTAAACATTCCTCGCATTTCATGGATCAAGAAGGGGGGCGGGGAGGTGTTCGTTCGGAGAGGGAGAGAGAGATAAGATCTTGAAGCGAGCTCTTCAGGCGGCACGGCACATTGAGGCGGGATGCACGGCACAAACGCCACTCGACATTCACCTCTGACGTGGGCCTCACGTGCCAGGTAGCAGAGACGCGTTATGGGTCTCCACAGCAGCGTTTGCTTTAAGCATCGCATGCGAGTATGAGTGTATTCAGCGCCGCATTAAGCTAGTGCGGGGCCTGTAGCATATGCTATTAAGGGGCCCTAATTTACAAAAATTTATTGAAACACAAAAATGTTACTTGAATCGTAAAGTAATCGTATTTTTTCATTTGCTACGCAGCCAGATAATACGTCAAATCGCTAACCGTAAACACCCAGTCGTTCATACAAGTTGAAGGCAGCATAGTGCTAGAGTAATAGAGCAAGTGCAGACTCACTGAACGGGTCTTGATAGCTTGAAAGCATTTAGCGCGGGGCCCTTGAAAGTGCGGGGCCCGTAGCTACTACACGTGTAGCTACTAGTGCTACACATTGTACTACATATGTAGCTACTCGTGCTACGTATGTAGCTACTCGTGCTACGTACGTAGCTACTTGTGCTACGTACGTAGCTACTTGTGCTACTCGGATAATCCGGCACTGAGTGTGATCGCACCGAGCTGGAGTCTCGCTCCCCACCAACGCCTGGTGACGGTCACGCGAACGGGTCCTGAAACCTCCCGAGGTCGACTCAACCTCAAATGAGTACCTGGTGCAGGCAGGCTGTGCAAGCATCCGCACTGGGGAGACAAAGGCGGCCGGGCGTGGCGCTGGCCTCCCACCCCCCCCCCCCCCCCGTGTGTCGTTCCGGCCTTAATAGGTTGCTACTCACTAACAGCACTTGCCCCAACAGTCTGTCAAGGCTATACGGAGATGGGGGGGTGAGGGAGTCTTTGACTTTGTGAGTCAAAAGTGACGACTGATTGTTCGACGCGTGCGAACTCTCTCCTGACAAAGCGGCGGGGGAGAGAGAGAGAGAGAGAGACACTCACACACTCACTCACTGACACACTCCGAGGGGTTTCGCCTTCAGAGTTCACACACTCGAGCTTTTAGTCATTCTCCAGGCTCGCGGATATTCGTGCCGGGGACGATGACTCAGCCAACCACCAACTTGGGCTGCCAATTCAGAAGACAAAGCCCCCCTTAGCAAGCCGTTTCGCCTCGAACAGACTTATGTCTGATGCTATAGACGTTCACGTGATAAGCCACTCGGCTGAGCTATTATTTTGTGGGCAGGTCGCTTCTGAAAAATGAGTCAATAACCTGAATGGGCTTTACCTGATCAGATAACAAAAAAATATTGTAAACATTAAAATTTTGACTTTCAACTTTTGTGACTGCAGCAATTCATATTCTTTGGTTCTTTCGGTAAGGTCACGTAGATTGAAAAAATAAAAGTAAATAAAAAATCTACGACGTTTCGATCACAACACAAGCGATCGTCATCGAAACGTCGTAGTTTTTATTTTTATTTTATTAACTTAGATTGTTTTCTATCTACGTGACTTTTATATCGAAAGAACCAAAGAATATTTTAAACATTTATTTGTATATATTTTTTAAGTGATTGTTTTTTTAAGTATCCTATACTTTGCACTCAGATCGTGTTTTTGTCATTGTTGTTGTTGGTGATCCGTGAAAAGAGCTTTACAGCTCATCGGATTAATCGGGTCTAAATATTCTTATTCCGAAGTGCTGTGAGCGAACAAGCAGCGCTTGTGAAGGCTGGCACGGCACGTGAAGGGAGTGGGTGATGGCCAACAAAACTTGGCCGCCTTCGTCTCCTCGGTGCTGATGTTAATACGCCGCTCCAGGTGCTCCTTTTAAGGCCGAGGTGACCCAGAGGACTTCGTTCAAATGTTCGCTGGCCGTGAGCGGGCATCGAACGCGGGTGGCCGGGTTCGTCAGCGCGGTGCGCTAACCGCTGCGCCACCGCTCCCCACATCCACGTCGCGCGCACGGTAACGCGACACGTCCCCTGTGCGTTGCCATCATCTCGGGATTGTACGACGCTCCCCAAAGTGAGATGCAAATCCCAAACTTGCGTTGTGTAAATTGTAAGACGCGTAAGTAGAGCTGTAACCATCTGCAGGGTTCTGAAACCAACGCATCTGGAATACACGGACAGCATTTTCTGTTCCGTATGTCCACGTATTTTTTTTTACTTATTTTGGTTTAGTCTATCGGGACATCGGTGCTCTGTACCCCGACTTTAAACCAGCAAAAAACATTCCCGTTTGAACTTGCAAACTCTGGGGCCGGCTTCGCTCCTGTCATGGCTCATCAGCAGTCCAGCCGACAACCGCTGCTGCTGGCTGTCCAGATGTCATCGGGCAAAGTCTCCTCCTGGCCGTCGGCGCGGGAGTAAATACATCAATGAAACGTCTCTCATACGACCTCACGCAAGCCAGCGCTGTGTGTGTATACATATACACAGCGCTATGTGTATATGTATATGTACATATATATCTATATAAAGTATTTAGAGGCTGTTGCCAACCATACTCTTTGGTTCTTTCGGTAAAGTCACATAGGTGAAAAATATAAATAAAATAATAAATAAACTCACGACGTTTCGGGCGCAACACAAGCGCCCGTCATTAGGTGGCCGCTTGTGTTGCGCCCGAAACGTCGTGAGTTTATTTATTATTTGTATCTTTTTTTCGCCTACGTGACTTTACCGAAAGAACCAAAGAGTATGGATTCTTGCAGTCACGAAAACTAAAATGTAGAATGTTGCCAACCAGTTGCAAAGGCAATGCGTGTATTATCAGAGCGTGTTTGTGTTTGCATGTTAGCAATACGTACTCTGTGTGTGTGGTTAATGTAATAAGTTGATTCCTTGCAAGAAAGGGTAAAACCAATGCTTTTGTATTATTATTTGTCTTGATATTTGGAGAAAATTGCTTAAACCTGGGTTGTTTGTTACCATCACGAGGAAAGAGGGAACGTGGTTTTAATAGGTGGAAAATATGTTTGCTAAGCGTTTATGTTAAATATATATTCTGAATATGGTCATTCATAGCCATTCCGTTTACTAAACATGGGTACATGCAGTGCGTGTGGAATATACAACTTCAATAAGTTACGGCCACATGCGTTTGTTTTATTCGAATATTTAATCTTCATGTAATGCCTTGAGATGGTTTATCATTATTATTATGATGACCTTGAGGTCTGAACTATATTATTACCGGGTGATAACTGACGAAACCTCGCACACAAATTGTAAACATTTTGCTTGATCCCCATTTTTTTAAACGTGATTTTTTTGTTGTTACTATAAATAAAAACAATTTGCGCATTTATCCACTAGATGTGTTGAATTGTCTGTGTCGGATGGTGGAGGAGCCTACACATTTCTGATTGATTATATACCCACAAAACAAATTATAATGAAAATTATAGTTATATAAATCGTTGGATATCTTGAGTTTGCAAGGGTGTAAACTTGCATTTGTCTATATATATATTTGAAGCTTTCGTGACTGCAGGAATTCATACTCTTTGGTTATTTCGGTAAAGTCACGTAGGTAGAAAATTTATAAAATAAAACAAAAATATGTTTTGTTTTAAGAGTATATATGTAGTACACGTTAGTATATATATATGTATGACCGGCACTGCGTATAGCAACGGAGGCCTTCATCCAGCAGCAGCTTGACGCTCCATCTGTTCATGTTTGTTGAAAGCCGATGTGCCACTCAGAATATTTACACTCCAAGCACCCCGGCACACCACATCCAACTTGCCTTGTCGCTGTGGCTGCGGCTACTACAAATCGCGTGCATTCTCCAGCAGAGAAGTTCACCCTCCTGCCGATACGTACCCTGCGATCCGACAGATGTGTTCAACGAGGAAGGAAAACTCCCTGCTTGGTGATTTTGAAGGCAAATGTTCTCTAAGCTTCTGCCCGCTGAAGTGATTTATCTCTTAAGATGATGTACAGCATAGTTCTGCACCGCGAGAAGGAAAGTGCAGTCGTTTATCATGATGATTATTAAAGAATGTAAACAATATTATTTCGTGTCATGCATGCATTATGAAATACTATATAAAGTACTATATGGCGTGAACCGATCCTGGGCCTCCCCTAGGTCGACTCCGCCTGAAATTTACGAGTACCCGGTGCAATCGATACAGAGAGAGACAAAGGCAGCCGAGCGTGGTGCAGGCCTTAACTCGCTAACAACGCATGGTCAGTAGTCTTATACGGCTCACGGTGGAGGTATTTGTATAGATACAGTCTATAATTTAAATCATATACAGTATATAGCTTTCATTTAGCAAGTGGCGCAATGGGTTCGCACACTGGACTCACAATCCAGAGGTCATCGAATGGATTCTATCTGCGCCCCCCCGCCCCCCCCGAAGTTTAGTCGATCGGCAGCGGTGCGGTAAAGTGTGGCTACTGCGCACACATCGTCCAACAAGACGTTTGACAGCGCTTGGAAGAGTAGGCCAAACACCCACTCTGGAGTGGCATTCTCAAGTGCAATTGCAGCCCTGCGCCGTCGTACGCGCGCGCGCGCGCGCACGTGCGACGAAGATGAACACCGAGAACGTGGTCGCTGGCTCAGCGAGTTGCTGATGACCGCGTGCGGCTTTAGAGGAGGGTGGCCGGGTGGGTGATTTAGAGGCAATTCGCGCTCGAGCGCTGCGTGCGAAGCCTCGCAACTCAGATGCCCCCCGCCCCCCGCCCCCCCCCGCACATTCCGGCGTCCTCGTCTCTTTGCGGTGAGACGACCGCTGCTGGACCAGCCGAGTGTCTCGCCTGAAGGACACCAAAGACAAAGGTCCCCCCGTGTAGCCTCAACAGACTGTTGGGGCAAGTGCTGTGAGCGAGCATCTATGAAGGCCAGAACGTCAAGACGAGGGGGCGGGGGTGGCTAGCACCACTCCCGACCGCCTTTGTCTCCGCAGTGACGATGTTTTTTATACACTGCGCCAGGTACTCTTGAGGCTGAGTCAACCTAGGGGGAGGCCCGGTTCAGATAATCGTCACTGGTGTTGGTGGCCGTGAACGAGAATCGAACCCGAGTCGTCGGGTTCATAGCGCAGCGCATTAACCGCAACCCTACCGCTACTCACACACAAAGACAACGATCACCCGTATAGTCTGAACAGACTGTTGGGGCAAGTGCTGTTAGCGAGCACTTATGAAGGCCGGCACGGTTACACTAGGGAGTGGGTGTGTGGCCAGCATCACGCCCGACCGCCTTTGTCTCCCCAGGGGCAACGTTTGCACACCACACCAGGTACTCATTTGAGGCTGAATCGGCACTCACATACAACAACAACAACAACCGCCATTCGCCACTAAGTGGCGGTGACGTCACCACGACGCCTGTGCCAGGCTATGTGCACCTTGAGGCCACGTGAAGTGTCGAACGTCCGCTGGCAGGAGGTCACGGGGCAGACCCAGATGCCACAGGTCGACTGACTGAGATGACTGGCTGATGCACCACCTGTACCCCCTCCTGTGCCAACTCACATACACACATACAAAGATAAAAGATCCCCCGTATAGCCTTAACAGACTGTAGGGGCAAGTGCTGTTAGCGAGCACCTATGAAGGCCGGAAAGGTACACGAGGGGGTGGCCAGCACCACGCCCGACCGCCTTTGTCTCCCTAGTGGCGATGTTTACACACCGCACCAGGTACTCATATGAGGCTAAGTCGACCTAGGGGAGGCCCAGGACCGGTTCAGATTATCGTCACTCGGTGTTGGCCGTGAGCGGGAATCGAACTCGGGTCGCCGGGTTCGTAGCGCAGCGCGCTAACCACTGCACCATCGCTCCCCACATACACACATACACACACATACACACATACACACACATACACACACATACACACATACACACACATACACACACACGCACGTACCCCACACGCGTTCGTGAGCTCACCCAGGGTGCACCGCATCATCCCCAACCTGCGTGTCGCCTTCAGCAACAACGACAACAGCAACCTCAGCACTCTCACACGCACCCCACGCCAGCCCATTGCCAAGCAACTCGATGCCATGTTTCGTTGTATCAGGTAAAAACCCACCAATGGGCTGTCTAGCTTGTTTGTCAAAAGCAACCTGGCTATCACACGTTAGATCTCGACGAAGTGGATTATCATCACGCGGACATTTATTGCAGCCAAATACTCTAAACGCGTGACGTTGGTCCTGAACGCGGAGGGAACAAACACGGGAGGACCCGGAAAAATCATCCACGCGACCACGGGGAGAGAGAGAGTCACGCGAACTTCAAATATACAGCAGCAGGCGTCAGGGTCGGGGATTAAATCCACGATCTCCTGTATACCAGGCGAGGTAGTTAACATCTCCTAGCCACCGTGATGATGATGATGAGAGAGACACGCAGACTCCAATTATACAGCAGGCATCAGGGTCGGGGATCGAATCCACGACCTCCTGTATACCAGGCAAGGTCGTTAACATATCATAGCCACCGTGATGATGATGATGAGAGAGACGCGCAAACTCCAAATATACAGCAGGCATCAGGGTCGGGGATCGAATCCACGACCTCATGTAGACCAGGCGAGGTAGTTAACATCACGCGGCACCACGACGCATCTCGCCAACTCAACGACTATCATGAATGATGATGATCATTATTTAAAGTCCCGCTGTCTGTCATCGACTGCTGGATGAAGGCCTCCCTTGATCAGACTTCGCCACTCTGCTCAGTGCGTGTTGGTGACGTTGGGAGCACGGCGATTTGCCCCAGGGTCGGTACAGAATTCGCTCGCCACTGACGTGGGCCGTGTTGCACAAACGAACGCGACTCGTGAGGCTGTAAGCGAACCACTCACGACCCCATATGCGTGACTATAAAATATTAACCCTTTATTAAAGTAAAAAAAAGATTGTTTTATAGTAGTAGTTTAAAACGTTGTGGAAACAGGGCACGTGTTAACTTTTAGCACTGCTCCTTGAGCCCTCCCCCCTCCACCCCCTCAACGATTGTGGGTGACTCACTCTCAGCTCGGGACACTTCAAACCGCGAGCGGAAAATCTCCTCCCGGAATTTTGACCGTCAAAGCCTTTGACGTAAACCCTAAAGAAGGGATGACGTACAACACCCTCATTTGTGGGTGCTGTTAAACCGTCTGGACTGGCTTCTTTTTAAGTTTTGTTCTTTTTTTCGTCCGGATATTTTGACCCGATTTTAGCCATGACCAACAATCCCGTGCAAGGCGGTGGTGTCCACGGCCCCGTTAAAAATATAAAAAATAAATATATTTTACCAGCTAAAGCCAACTGCTATATGGCTCTTTTTCAGAAGCGACCTGGTTGTTATAAATGATAGCTCAACGAAGTGGCTTATCACGTGGTTATTTACAGCAGCCGAATAATCTAAACGCGTGTTGTTGATTCTAAATGTGCGGGGAAATACCAGAGGACCCGGAGAAAAATCCACGCGACCACAGGGAGAACAAGCTAATTCCAAATATACAGGAGGCGTCAGGGTCGGGGTCGAACCCGTTGCATAGCAGGCGGTGGCTAGGAGATGTTAACTACCTCGCCTGGTATGCAGGAGGCCGTGGGTTCAATCCCGACTCTGACGCCTGCTGTATATTTGTAATTTGCGTATCTCTCTCCCCGTGTTCGCGTGGATTTTTCTCCGGATCCACCCGGTTTTTTCCCCCCTCCGCATTTAGGATCAACATACCTTTAGATGATTTGGCTGCTATACATTTCCACTTCATAGGGCCACTTCGTTGAGCTATCATTTGTGGACAGGTCGCTTCTAAAAAAAGAGTTATATAGCCCATTGGGCTTTACCTGGTACAATAAAAAAAAATCGGCTACGGTTCGTTTCGTCTGCCCCATCTGCACCTGGCGCATGCAGGGCAACTGCGCCTCGCAAACATCGCGCGGCAGTGTCGAGCCATCCACCGCCGAGTCCGCGGCGTGCGGTGTGACCCCACTGTGTGCGTCTGCTTCTGCGTGAGTGTATAGGCCAAAGACAAAGATCGCCCCCCCCCCCCGTATAGCCTTAACAGACTTGTAGGGGCAAGTGCTGCTAGCGAGCACCTATGAAGGCCGAACGGTACACGAGGGGGTGGGTGGCCAGCATTGACCACCCACCCCCTCGTGTACCGTTCGGCCTTCATAAGTGCAGCACTTGCCCCTACAGTCTGTTAAGGCTATACGGGGGATCTTTGTTTTGTGTATAGGCCATGGCAGCGGCAGCGGTAGCGTAGTGGTTAGCGTGCTGGGCTACGAACCTGGCGACCCGAGTTCGATTCCCTGCTCACGGCCAACACCGGTGACGATTATTGAACCGGTCCTGGGCCTCCCACCGAGGTCGAAATGAGTACCTGGTGTGGCATGTGAACATCGCCACTCGGGAGACAAAGGCGGTCGGGGGTGGTGCTGGCCACCCACCCCCTCGTGTGCCGTGCCGGCCTTCATAGGTGCTCGCTAACAGCACTTGCCCCAACCGTTTGGTAATGGCTACACGGGGGATCTTTGTCTTGGTGTACACACGCGATGCGCTCGCGATATATTTGGTGGCTTGTGAAATATACCGTATTCTCCGGAGTATTTAGCACGCGCTCCTTTACCAGTGTTTTAGAAGCAAAAGTTTGGGAGGGGGGGTGGGAGATTCGTTCTTATTATCCAGATCGGTCAAAGAAAGTTGTTGACACAGGGCACAAGATTGGGTTTGGGGGTGCGTCTTACTTTCTGGAGCGTCTTGTTTCGCGGAGAACACGGTAATTTGACGCGGGCGAGTGTGTACGTCTTCAGATACACGCGGAACACGATTGACACCTGGCACAGGATCGGGTTGGGGGTGCGTCTTGCTTTCCGGAGCGTCCTGCATTGCGTAGAAGACGGTGGCCGGTGTATCCACGGACACACGCGCGCGCCCTGTGTCTGATTCTGCTGAAATTATTTTCCCATCGTTGACAATGAACGACCTCTTGCGAGTGGGTGAATCCATCGTCCGTGGCGAGTGCATTGTGTGAGTGAATCGGAATCAAGAATATCTATTTGTACTGGAGGAATTCGATGAGTTGTGAAGCTTTTTTTCACAGATCTCTAGTAAGAAGGGGTCAGAACGTGTAAGAACAGTCCTGTCAACATCACTGTGAATTATAGTTTATTATGTTTATTACATTGCATGCGTGTTACAGAACGTTATACTTTGAATGAAACATTTTCTGCAAAGACATAAAATATTTTATTGCGTGGACGTATTTCATCATTCCCATTCAATGCTTCTCCCCACGTTGATTATTTTAAACAGAGATGGACATCTCACAACGAGGTCACGGACACTTCGGCCAGGGCGTCGCCTGGCATGCGTTTACCAATGCCAGCCACGTACTGCGACAATGACTTGTATTATAATACTAATAATACTATGTAATAATATCTGAGATACCTATGGGCGATTCGTAACCATATGTGGAGAATGACATTAGTCTGCTTCACGTGTTTCCTGCCAGGTGTGTGATTCGTCGTTTGGTTTATATTTGCGTAAGGTCGTGCAGTGCATAATGACAATTTAATCTGTATAACCCACCACCATCACCGAGCGACAGATCCAATCAAATAAAGTTATCACCAACATGGGCACACGCAATGGCGGAGCCAGGATTTTCAGGTAGGGGTGGCAACCCCTCCAGCAATGAAAAAGGATAGAGGAGTTGTTAGTTTGTAAGGAGTTGTTAGTAAGTAAGGAGTTGTTAGTGAGTGAGGGCTTGTCCCTTGCTTTTTATTCGACGCGTGTGCGGCGATGGCGCAACTATCGATCGAGGGTCGAATTCGAACCGCGTCGTGTGATCGGCATCGCGCTCGCTGAAGCTGAATGCCTTCAGGGAAGTCGTGGACTGTATATGCAACTGCGCACAATTCTGAGTCACTTATAACCGCTTTGCCGTTACTTATTGCCAATTATGGACTCAGACTATTGTCCTATCATCTCATATAGTCCCTGGCACGTAATTGTATGCTACACAGTGGCAGTGGGGGTCGCAAATGCCGATTTATTACTAATAAACCCCAATGATCCGATCAAAATTAGGGATTTCGATCGGATCATTGGGGGGGCACGTGCCAACCCACCCCCCATTGCGTCCGCCAGTGGGCACACGTGGCAATCAATTTGGTTCATCAGCATCGGAGGAGCAGGAATGTTGGAAAGCCAAGCGGAGTTTTTTTGTTTGTTTACGATTTTGTAGCACGTTGCGCTGGAGAGTAAGACCAGCTCCGTCTCTCGCGTCGTGTTCATTGGCACGGAGGTTGCCTTCGGACCATGTCGATGCAGCCTTCAATGAAATGAGTGGATATTGTTTGTGTACTGTATTGGCGATACTCCGTATTGGAATTCGGCACAAAAATACGAGTTTTGTAGTCGTGATGTCTGCGTTAATTGTAGAGCATCGACGTACACACAATATTGTTATAAATTTAAACAATCCTGTTTAACAATTGTATCAACGATGTCTCGTATTTATAATCACCATCCACCACAACGTGTCATCTTTTTATACTGTTCACCATTCTGAACAACTTCGTAGAGTGGCTTCATCATCATCATCAAACAAATAACATCATTTTTAATAACTAAATGCATGTATCTATAACTTTCGATTTAAAGCTTTCGTGACTGCAGGGATTCATATTCTTAGTTCTTTCGGTAAAGTCACGTAGAAGGGAAATAATAAAATAATAATCAAACTATATTGTTGAATATATATCTATAACTGCTTAATGTTATCTGGGAGGGAACCCCGCATGTAGTAATGCACACGTTGAGTAATGGGACCTTTTTGCCAGTATAAAAGTATGAAACAATAAGAAACTATTCCTATTTTTTTTTATATACTTGTTCACCCTGAGCTATCAATGCCCTGATAGTGGCATTGTCCTTGTACTGGTCTCCTTTTGGCGTCCTCTGGTCTGACACCGGTGGTGAGACCAGGCCCTAAAGAAGGGTGTCTCTGGTGTAGGCCAATCAGTTTCACATACAAGGCATTTATTATTATTATTAAAGCGTGTTTGTTTGTATGTTCACCACAAGTACGTGTGCTTAATGCAGACTTGATTCCCTGCAAAAGGTTTCTATTTGGTGTTTGAACATCTAAACACCTCCTGTTTTATTGCCAGAAAGGGTAAACACACGTTGTTATGTTGAGTAATATTGACTATTTTCACCATCAGCATCATCCTCATCATCACGAACGTCCATACAAGTTTGTGTTTTGTAACAAAGTCACGCTTACCACGCCGCTGGTGTTAGATTTATCTTTGTCGTGTTGTTGGATAATGTGATCCGTGCATGTTAATAATTCACGAGAGTCGTCACCACCACCACCACCATCGTCATCGATCATTTTACGCAACACCCGTCAATGCCACAATTCCCCAAGGTGTCAAATTACGACTCGCAATGCTCTGGCATTGTGTACTGTAATCATTCACGAAACATACCCCGTCAACCCATACGGTTTACCCCGTATTCTTGTGCAGGTAACTTGAGTTTTCAGGTCCATGCGACGTACAGCCGTTTCAAAACGGGCTACTTTTTGTTGTCTATTTGTGTTTCTTCCTTGTGATGGCACTTTGTAGGATGAACGTTGAGATTTATAACGGCACTGGGTGACTAATAATGTCTGAATTGGTCTGTAATAAGGTAGGGGGCACTGACAAGGGGTTGACAGGTATAGTGTAATTTTTTACCCTTCTATCTGGCAACAAAACTAACACCTTTTTAACAAGGAGTCATGTTTGCATAGACCACAATACCTGCAGCCATAATACAAACAAAAAACATAACTCTGAAAATATATGCACTGCATTATGGCTGCAGGTATTGTGGTCTATGCAAACATGACTCCTTGTAAAAAAGGTGTCAGTTTTATTGCCAGATAGAAGGGTAAAAAACCAATCATATTTTTAACTGGCAAATGAGGTTCCAATAATGAGGTATGGTGTAAGTATCGCATAACTTTAACATCGTCGTCATCATCATCATCGTCGTCATCTAGAGTATGTGACTGCTATAAATGTCCACATTTTGAGCCCACTTCGTTAAGCTATCGCGCTTCTTAAGTTGAATTAAACAACACATCAATTCGTAGATATTCATCACTGACCAATATTATTGTTGTGAATCAGAATCGTAGTTTGTTTATGCTCGGGTTAGATCGTGTAGTGCAGAGGTCCCCAACCCCCGGGCCGCAGACCGCTACCGGCCCGTGGCCTGTTAGGAACCGGTCCGCACAGCAGCAACAGGATGTGAGAGCGGTGAGTCCGCGCGTGGCCCGCCCCCAATATTTTATTATAATTATTGACCACTTCCGTCCGCGCTTCTTTCCCGCATTGCGCACTTGGCTCAGTCACAGTGTTGGTAAGCCCACAAGCTCTAACCCCTAGTAGCCAACATGAGTAAAAAAAAACAAACGTCGCTGGAGAGCTTCTTTGAAAAGGGGGAAAGACCCAATGATGACCCCCCCGCCCCCCCGGTCCGTGAAAACATTGTCTTCCACGAAACCGGTCCCTGGTGACAAAAAGTGTGGGGACCGCTGGTACTGGAGTGCGTACAGAGCGATGCTTATCCGTGTAGCCACACCACCAGACACGGCCAAACAAATGAAGTCACGTGGGGTGCGTAGCAATTGCTTCTGTTTGTCAGTAAAATCGGAATGTTGAAAAGCAGCACAAACTGTACAGGGTGGCATTAAAAGTCAGGGCCCATGGGGTGATTTTATTTATTTTAACACCGGCATGTAAACATTTCATTGTTCATTCGTTCACTTAATGTGTTATGTATTATTATGAATATCTATTTTTCTTATTTTTCAGATGACTAACGAGATACATTAGTTTTTTATTTATGCTAAAGGAGGCATCGGAAATCTTCAAAACGTCCTAAATTAATTTTAAAAGAATGAATACATCGTGCATTAATGTTCATGGAAGTCGGTTAGAACATTAGTTAAAATAAATTAAACAACCCCATGTGATTTGTTAAAATAATATATAACAACCCCATGTGATTTGTTAAAATAATACATAACCCTATGTGTGTGTGTGTCCTGACTTGTGGGCCACCCTGTAAATAGACGTTTCGCTGCATCCCGGCATCTGCAGGCGTGAGCGCAAAGATCGTATCTCGTGCAAAGGCGCTTCCTGGTTCACGACTCCTGACCGAGGTGTCATGATATCAACAGAACAGCCGTGCGGCTGAACCGGTTAGATAATTAGGGTTGATTGATCATTGATTGGTGATACATTTTGCCGCGTTCAACTCGCGTGTGCGTAAACCACTTTTGGACATTAGTGACACGTGTGTGATGAATGTGTTGCACGTGTGTCAGTCTTTCCATCAAGAAGTAATATATAAAAAAACACGCTTTAATGAAATGTAGCGTACTAGTAATGGAAGAACTCCACGACTTCAGGAAGTGGCCCCGAAGCTTGCCATAACGTAAGGGACCGTGGCCAATTACAGCCAACGTCAGTTGAGCGTGGACAATTAGAGCCAAGCCGAAACATGAAGAAAAAATGTTTTTATTTTTTATGATATAATATAGTATTGTCATCAGTATGACATAAGTATACCAAGTTTGCAGTCGATACTACATTGGGAAGTGGGTAAAAATTTAGTTGCATGATTTGAGGATACAACAACAACGATGACAACAGGAACAACAACAACAACAAAGTGAGTTAAATAAAATCGTGTAAAAAGAAAAATACCTCCCCACATCGTGTGGGTCGTTGGTGGGGGTCGGGGCAGAGGAGGGGGCGGGGCAGGGAAGGGGCGGGGGTCCAGTTGACCATACTTCACCACGCTGGTCACTGCGGGTTGGTGAAGTGGCCGGTGAGGAGCCGAGGGTCCCAAGCAGCGTCGGTTTAGATATCACTCGCCACTGTGTGTACCGTGTGCTGAACTTCTTTCGAACCATATGTAGCCAACCGTCCAAATCGGAGGTGCGGGAGGGAAGGACAACGAACTAGTCCATAAAAATGAGTTTTCAATATGGATCACTTACAAATGCATAGCCCCAGTGGCTTCCTAATATAGGAAGGAAGAGACCCATAGAGACCCACAGAGATCCAGAGACTCACATAGAACCATAGAGACCCACACAAACCCAGAGACTCCTATAGAACCGTAGAGACCCACAGAACCCCACAGAGACCCACATAGACCCATAGAGACCCACAGAGATCCAGAGACTCCTATAGTACCGTAGAGACCCATACTAATATGTAATCATGTTGAACTTCTTTCGCACCGTACGTAGCCATCCGTGATAATAATCGGAGATGCGGCTGTAAGGAATGACAACACAAACTCAACACGACAAGACGCAGTTCTAAAGAAACGAGTTTTAATTCTAGATTTACAAGCGCACTGATGTTAGTGTGGCCGGGGAGATCAAACTCAGCTTGCCGGGGTTCGGAGCGCAGTGCGCTGACCACTGTGATCCACCACCACGTGGCATGGCTACGTCGTGGCTAGGTAGGTGCGTTGTCGTAACACCACGTGACCTCGCTATTTCGTGGCTGGGTAGGCGCGCTGTCGTACCACGCCTTGACCTGTAAGCGTCCTTCCTTGACCACGCGACATTTGTACGAGCCGCGCCCAGTTGTTGTACCGCGTCCGAGAATTTGTATTTCTACTGCTGCAGGAATCCTATGAGCTATAAAGCTCTTTTTCCTACATGTCCAGTAAGGGGGAGGGGGCACGGGGTCAAAACGTTACAACAACAAACAATACAGAGACAATGATAGGAGTGCAAAGTATAAGGAATGATAATTAAATTAAACTTCTAAAATATACAAAACTAAACGATATTTTTTGTTATCTTGCCAGGTAAATCCCACTGAGCTATTAAATCGCCACGCTGCAATTTAGTGGCATTATAATCTTAATTTGGAGCTTGTGCCTATGTGTGTTCTCTCTCTATGTATCTCTGTGATATCTGTCTGCTTATATGTTTGTCTATCGTTTTCTGGTTATATTTTTGTTGCTATTTCATTTTTACCTGATGACGATTGCTTGTGTTGCAATCGAAACGTCGTATGCTATTATTTAATTTATTACTTTATCTTTATACGTGACTTTACCGAAAGAACCAAAGAGTTAGTGGCATTATATTTGCGCGGGAAGACCCTGGGATGGTGCGATCCGAATCGCTCAAGGTTTTACCTTCTCGTCGACGCACGAAGAATATTGACGGATGTGCGTTGAACTTCTTTCGCACCGTACGTAGACAACCGTGCTAATTGTAGGTGCGGGGGAAGGACAACACGCTAAACACAAACATAAGTTTTAAAGAAATTAGTTTTTAAATCTAGACTTTAAAAGTGCATAGCTCCCAGTGGCGTCCTAATATCGGAAGGAAGAGCGTTCCAGACGGCCGCAAGAGCGCATCTGAAAGCGAGAGCGATGTAGTGACCGCCGTCTTTGCTCAACGGCCAAGCGAACAAGCCGCTGAGATGGTGACCCGGAGTTCGCGTGCTTGATGGTTTATGCTTCTTGACGAGAGATTAGCGAGGTATCGTGGTTCATGTGTGGCTCCAGTGGCTTTTGCGTAGCTTTTGTTATTTAGGTCAGTGCGGGATTAAGCTAGTGTGAGGCCTTTAGCATATGTTATGAAGGGGCCCTAAATAACATAAAACACATGAATATTAAAACACAGTTTTTTACTTGCATACTAAAGTAATTGTATTTTTTCATTTGCTATACAGCCAGATAATACGACAAATCGCTAACCTTAAACACCCAGTCGTTCATAAAAATTGAAGGCAGTATAGTACTATAGTAATAGAGCAAGTGCAGAATCACTGACCCGAAATTGGTAGCTTGAAAGCATTGAGCGCGAGGCCCTTGAAAGTGCGGGGCCTGTAGCTACATATGTAGCTACTATTGCTACATATGTAGCTACTGTTGCTACTAGCATAATCCGGCACTGCTTTAGGTGTTTGCGCTGTGACGATCAGAAATGGCCATGCCACGTGTCCAGTTAACTGCGTACAGTCTTCGAAAAAAAACGATTAATTGAGCTCAGTGCAAATCTCTTGCAAGAGTTAATGTATCAAGGCGTAATCGTAATGATTACAGTTAATTCTTGACGCTATTATATTGCTTTGTCAACGTTCGAGTGACGAACCCTACCAACACGCCGGTATTGTTTTACGATGTCCGGTTTCTAAGCTCAGATTTTAAAACGTACATTTAGAGAGACCAATTAACGTCCGCGGAACTCAAAATGTCACTTCACCCCCTGTCAGGCCATTGATAGGAAGGTCACGTGGGCGGTGGGGCTTCGGCATAATTAATTAGGGGGCTCTTGTCGTTATTCAATCTCGGCGGGGTTTTTTTTCGTATTTGAATAACCTTTTATTCAGCGCGTGCCAAGCTGCGTCGTTTCACGTGATTTAGCTCTGCCTCTCCACGTCGTTGCGACGTCCTACCCAACCCAGGCGCACAGCAATACCCTTGCCTCATTCTTTCTGCTTCTCGCCGTGTGGCTGATGGTGTTAGATGCAGAGCAACAATTTACGAGTTCACATGCAGGCGACCAGCGCGTCTGTAGCGAAGTGTTTGTATCGCCGTGATATCGTGATACGGTGTATTTGTTTGTTCTGGATGACCACAGTCGCACACACAAATTGAGAGTTTTTTATTTAAAATGTTTCGTTTGTTGCGCGGAGCATCCGCGTCTGCTGGTGCCACGGAATGTGCAGTGGATGCGGTTTAAGGGGTGGACCGTGAGCTTCGTGGAAGATCCAAACCCCTGGGGATCTTCACAATGATGGGACGACACCACACGCATTGCTCCTCCACCACCAGCTGGTTCCAGTTCAATGACTCATGATAAGCATCACGTGGTTCGTACGGTATCAGAGTAGACCATGAATTGACAGATGGTAAAATCACAACGATTTTGAAAATAAATTAATGAAACGTTATGCATTATTATACAGTGCTGCACACAAGAAAAATACCGAATAGGCTAGTTGGTATTATTTTAACTAAAAGCTAGATAGAATAAAAAAAACATTATTGCGCTATTAACTGCATGTTTACGCAAAGGAGTCTGTCTGGTGGTTGAAAAATCAAAGTCCACCAGTGCAACTGTCCGTTCACATTTTTTTACGTGCTGTGAATGTGCCGTTACCCGAAACGTCGCCTATTATTTTTCCTTTGAAGGACACCGTGCTATTGACGAATGTGCCGAGTGTTGTTGTTGCTGCTGCACGTATGTTTCTCCCATTCCCTATATTTTTTTAATCAGGCCTCTAGACTGCGGCATGACGGATAATCCTTAGACAGAAAAACTATCTTTGGGGATTGAGCCGGAAATGTGACGTCACACTCAAAGTCACATCACTTCCATTACGTCACATTGCCACCACGTGATATCAATTGCGCTTAAAACGTTAAATATATATCTATACACATTAACGTTACTGTTTAACGCTGACGGAGCTTTACGTTATAAAATGCTATGCAATAATTAATATTTAAAATGTATTGTTAAAGTTATGAGCTTAACTGTGGATTAAATGCAATAAAAATCCGAAATTAAACCGAAAAATGCCCGACATCCAACATCCGAATTAGTTTCATCTGAAACACTTACCGAGACATACCTAAATACATGTGCCTGTGGACAGGTTCCATAACATTCTTACGGCGTTTATAGTACTGTACATACAGAGTACATACTTGCAATGTCAATACATTCAATCCTTATTTACATATTACCCTCTAGAATTGTATACGATCTACTACATATGTGAATTGTTAAAAGAGTGCGTGTGTCTTTCGCCTACGTGTATGTTCTCTGACCCACGTGTTTCGGTGTATCGATGTAATTACTCGCATATATCTCTCTCAATGCTTTCGTTTCGCACTTTTCACACTGCATCAGCCTTGTGCCGCCGATCGCCACGAAGTGGCGGTGACGTCACCACTGCGCTTGTGCCAGGCTAGGTGCACTTTGTCGAAGGCTCGCTGACAGGAGGTAAAAGGGACGTATCCAGTAACCATGGGTTGATTGATTGAGATGACCGATAGAGTCACCACCTGTGCCAACTTGCTGTGTTTTACCCGCCCGGTGCTCCGCTCGTTGTTGTGAGCGTCGCTCCACCCCCCGTTGTTGTTGTGGAAGGACCACTGCCTCCAACTACCCAGAGTAGCCTCCTTCAAGAGCCTCGTCCACAGAGGTCCATCTTGACACCGCTGGTACCAGTAGTCATCTGCAAGTCAAATAAGCTCCACATCCTTCCTGTACCACCACATCAGTCCATCTCTCTACTCTAGCCCGTCCTGCGCCCGTTGAGACCACCTCTATCCGTCCAAACAGAAGCTGATCGGGCACGCGGTGGCTGGGCATGCGAGCCACGTGACTCAGCCAACGCAGCTTCGCCTGGTGGAGAGGAGCTCTTTGATAGCAAGGGGCCGTGTCCCGGACCTTGTGTCCAGCCTGTGCATCGCCGCCCAATAGAACAACGATCTCCCACAGTGCGAGGGAGACTGGGCTGCTGGCTGGGGCGGTGGGCGCAGTGGTTGGCAGGCCGCGTTGTGAACGAGGCCGGCTCCCCCACTCCCCCTCTGCTGTGCTCGATCCTGGGTGACGGCGAACCTCGGAGGCGAGCGATTCCTTGAACCGGTCCTGGGCAATGTCTGTGAGCTCATTGTTCTGGCAGAGTATCAATTAATTTTGATTTGAAGCTTTCGTAACCGCAGGAATCCATACTCGTTGGTTCTTTCGGTGGCGATCGAAACGTGATGATCTATGATATTTTCTACCGACGTGACTTTACCGAAAGAACCAAAGAGTATCAATTAATTCTCAATAAAAATGTATTATTCAATGTGCGGGAGTTAAAGCAAAGCAGTATGAGTTGGCGATCTGAGTTCAATTCCCGCCCGTGACGGCGAACATGAGTGGAGAGTGCCATCTGAAGCAGCCCTAACCCCATATTCACCAATCTGACCAACGTCGTGGTGATGTTACAATATTCGATAGTGATGCTACAGCTGCGTTGACACAAATAACAACAAAAATTGGCAAGATAGTCGTCAATGAGACTGCGACATAAAAGCAAAATCTACAAAAGGTGACGTTTCGGGCAACGAGCCCTTCTTCATAGCACATACACAGCGAGGCCATGAGATGGAGTGAATTAGAGTTGGAGACTGCACGCATGCACGTGTATGTATGTAGAACTTCTTTCGCACCGTACGTAGCAAAAAGGCTAATAGGAGGTACGGTGGAAGGACAACAAATTCAACACAAAGTGCAGTTCTGAAGACACAGACAACAGTTCCACGCGCCGTGTCGGCCACTTCACCGCGAGGAGGAGGAGGCCTTCATCCAGCAGTGGATTGACAAAGGACCCGACTTGATGTCTCGCCGAGAGCGATTCCCATTCACACCCTGCTTAGAGAGCGTGGCGTCTCCGAGTGATCGTCCTTAGCGCTCTCTCTCCTCCATCTCAATGTCCTCAATCCTCTCATATCGCATTCTCCTCTATAATCGCCCCTATCTCCTCTGCCCTCTCTCATCTCTCCCCTATCTATCATCCCCTCTCTCCTCTCTCCTTCCCACTCTTCTGCTATCTCATGCCATCTCTCATCTCCTCTCCCGTCCCTTCACCCCCACCTCCATTGCCTGCTCCTTTTCCTCTCTCCCGACGTGGGCTTTGCAAAAGGAGTCGCAGTAAGTGATTAGAATCAATTCGTTCTGTGCCTCCACATACGCACACACGTGGTGCCACGGTGGCGAGATGTTAACGATCTCGCCTGGTATACAGGAGGTCGTGGGTTCGATCCCAACCTTGACGCCTGATATATATTTGGGGTGTGTGTGTCCCTCTCCCCGTGGTTGCGTGGATTTTTCTCCGGGTCTTCTAGTTTTGCCATCCACATTTATAAACATGCCTTTAGAGTATTTGGCTGCTATACATGTCCACATGATAAGCCACTTCGTTGAGCTATCGTTTGTGGTCAGGTCCCTTCTGAAAAGAGCTATATAACTCAGTGGGCTTTACGTGGTCAAATTAAATCTAATAGATCGCTTTGTTTCGTTTTAGTTTTCGTCCATCAGCCTCTATTAACTCTCCATAGCAATGTAACCCAGCAGCATTTGTAAAAGATCGCAAAAATATGGACCAATTTCGACCATTCTAGATCTCATCGGCAGAATCAAGCTTCTTTACAAAAAAAACAATCCGCTGATGTTACTGGCCAGAGCCACCTCCCCGTCGCCCCACGTCAACAACGGGGCCCTGTTCAACGGAAACAAATGCATACAAACGCACGTGTTGTTGTGGCTGCGGTGCATTGTGGGTAAAAAAATATATAGATGCAACCCCTGAGTGTGGGTACTGCCACCTTTCCCAACACCGCGCGTGACCAGCCAGGAAGAGTCGTCCAGTTCCCTCTCCGAGAGGAGGCCCCTGTCGCGAGCATGGTCGTGAGGGAGACAATCTCAGGGATGCGCCTTTAGCCCCCCCCCCCCCTCCATCCTCTTCCCGTAGTTCCTCTTGTCAAGTTCCGTCATCTGGAGGCACGTTCAGTTTCCACTCTCCGTTCCCTTGCGACTTTGAAAGTCGGCCCTGGGCCACCACACTACAGGGTGCTTCAAAACAATGTTAACACCTACACGGGACGATCGTTTTTAATGATTAAAGAACGGATAATACACTGTAACATGATAACAAATGTGATGTTAATAGCTCCAAAAAGTCAGTCTCCCACTTGTTCGCCATCATTGTCAACGCGTGCCTGGAATCTTCTCCAGGTGGTCTCCAGAGCCCGGAGGCAACACATTTCTTGTGGAATTGTTGCAGATTCTTAGAAGTGTTAACTTGTTTTGAAGCACGCTGTATAATGGCGCAGGGCTTCTGAGAACTGGGGGGGGGGGGAGTATTGTCCCACCCATGCGCACACGCGCGTGTGTGTTTATTTTTTTAACACCGCACAAGTCAACCAAACAACAAACTCAACGCAACATTCCCAATGAACGCCGCTCGTTTACAAGAGAATAAAAACAAGCCCGTCTATCATCAGCCATGGTCAATGCACCGCTGGATTAAGGGCCTCTCTAAAGCCGCCGTCGCCACCGTTATCTCTCGCGATCTTGCGGTGATCGGTAATCAAAGCTCGCACCAAGCAGCACAACACTGCTCATGTTTGATCGCTCCGTCTCCTCTCGCCTGGGGTTCACGCATCCCCTGAGTGTGCGAGATGCCCTTTCTGGGGGGTGCGAGACATGGGCAGAGTTTTTTTTTTAAGGTAAATAATCGAAAACACAAATTAAGCACGGCCACGTAAGTTGCAACGTAGTTTGTTTCATCAACCCCTCTACGTGTTTATTAACATTATATATTTTTGTAACGAAGGCTGCAGTTAAGGTTAAGAACCACTGCGATAGAGGTTGTAATAACCTGCATGGACTAGTGAACGTGTGACAGAATTCGAATTCTTATTTTTAATTGTAAGACAGTGGAGAGTTTTTGTTTTGATTTTTGTAAAAAAATTTTGCCCTTGTAACACCATTGCCAAAACAGTCCATTACATTTTTTTTACATTTTAATATCAACACATCTGGCCCTGACAAAGGGTCATTACTCAAAACGTTAGCATACCGTATATTTATTTTAAGACAACTTCTGTAGTATTTTTTTTATTTGTGCTTGTACGCAACTGCAAATGCAGACGCTTACGTGATTATTTTGCGTTCAACATAACTTGCTCTGAGAAAGGGTCATTGCTTGAAACGTTAAGCAAAATATTTTATTACAGCAACTATGAAATGAATGTGGTAGGTGGTTTTATTTGAGCTTGTACACCATTTGCTAAAAATATCTTATCTCATTTATTTTCAATGTAACAATTCTGTAAAAGGGTCATTGTCTGGAACGTTATCATATTAATGTTTTGCAGCAAGGTGTTAATGAAGGTATATGTGTTATTGTACTTGTTCCCCACTGCCAACGCAGTCTGTTACGTGCATATGTAATGCACAGCGCGAATGGAAATGATAAAGGCTCATTGGATAAAACTTTGCTTAATTTTATGAAGGATGTGTTATCTGTGAACGCAGAACGCGGAGCTTGTATTCATCTGCACTTGCACACCACTGTCAACGCACTCCCTTGACGTGAAGATTTCATTTCCAACGCAGCTGGCTCTGAAAAGGAGTCATCGACCGAAACGTTTAGAATTCGATATTTGTTAAGTGTCAACAATGAAATGTAAATGATGGAGTTGTCGTCGTCTGTTGCCGTTTGTGTCTCGTCTGCCACTGCCAATGCGATCTCTTATTTAATAATTAACCAAAGCAATCACCTGATTTCATCGCGAAACCTGACAGCGTGTTGAGAACAGGGCGATAGAATTATGAACAAAGTCGCCTCCATGGCGTTCGTAATATTCTCCTCGAGCTGACTTTCGACACGTTCAGTTTTGCATAGAAAGAATACAAAGAACCCCCTCCTCCCGTGTAGCCTTGACAGACTGTTGGGGCAAGTGCTGTTAGCGAGTAGCACCTATGATGGCCCGCATGGGCACACGAGGAGGTGGGTGGCCAGCAACCACGCCCGGCCGCCTTTGTCTCCCCCAGTGGTGATGTTTACACACCGCACCAGCTACTTATTTGAGGCTGAGTCGATATAGTATATATACACACGCATGTAATGACAAATTCATGTCCAGAAATAGCCTTTCTGCTCCAACAACATATGGGTGCTGCTCATCCTCGTTTGCAGTTCAATTATGGAAATTCCATGTTCCTATGGCGGGCACCAATTTTTCCCCGTTTTAAAACACGTCATTAAAAATAACGACTTCATGTTTATATATAGATGTATTCCCGAGACTTGTATTTTATTTCCACAGACCCATTCCTATACTTTATAACTGAAACAACCACACCGTGAGTTAATGAACGTTACAGAGTGATGTGCTTTCCAGGGGCAAGCGGTGTAGCAAGCGTGAGTCTGTTAATGGGAGCCCGTGACGGTCTAAACCAGGGTCTCGCAAACTCCAGTCCTCACTGCACACCACCACCACCACGCTCCGTCTCTTCATCGGGCGCTACACGCGCCAGATGATTGGTAAACAAGATGCACATGACGCAGTAAAATCAATCAACGCCGTCTGCTTCAATAGAGAGCCGATTCAAATCACGGTTGAGCTCTCCGGGTGCGTAAACTGTACACGTATCCCACGTGTGTGTGTGGGTGTATACACGTATCCCACGTGTGTGTGTGTGTGCATATACGCGTGTTCCACGTGTGTGTGTGTGCATATACACGTGTTCCACGTGTGTGTATGTGCATATACACGTGTTCCACGTGGGGAGCGGTGGTGTAGCGGTTAGCGCGCTTACGAACCCGGTAACCCGAGTTCGACTCCCGCTCACGGCCAACAACCGGTGACGATTATCTGAACCGGTCCTGGGCCTCTCCTAGGTCGACTCAGCCTCAAATGAGTACCTGCTGTGGTGTGTAAAAACATCGCCACTAGGGAGACAAAGGCGGTCGGGCGCGCTCCTGGCCACCCACCCCCTCGCGTACCGTGCCGGTCTTCATCGGTGCTCGCTGGCAGCACTTGCCCCAACAGTTTGTTAAGACTATACGGGGGAAATATGTCTGTGTGCACATGTTCCACGTGGCGCAGGCAGCGTTAATTGCTCAGCTCGTCACGTGGGACGTGTGTAACAATCATCTGGTGCGTGCAGCGCGGAACGAGTTTGCTTTGTAATTGCATGCGGGAGTAGATTGGTAAAACGCGGAAAGACGACGGGAAACCCAGGTCGAAACCAAACAAGTAAACCCGTAAAAACAAAGTTTTTCACTCTAAATCCTTTATATGCGTGGCGGCTAGAGTCCTCTCGTCCTCTGGCGTGAGATGGCTGCCACCTATGGGTCAGATGATTGTCTGCCAGTATTAAGCAATTGGTAATTAAATATTTAATGTTTTCCCTAAAAAGTGTAAAATTTTGGGGGGAAAAATTCACGAAAATACATTGTCACGCACAACGAGTCTGTGTGCAAAATGTCAGCTCGATTGGGTCACGGGAAGTGGGTAAAAAAACGACCGAAAGATTTGCACGGTCGCAAGCAAGCAAGCAAGCACGCAAGCAAGTGAACTTAATATAAAGGATTTAAAAAGGGCCCTGTGGGCTTCACCATGATGCTCCTGGAATAATATTGGTCTGGAAAGGCAATCATTAAATAGACTGATGAAATAAAACTCTCTTTTTAAAAAAGATATATGTAATGTAGTCGTAAAGAACGACATTTAATTGTATTTTTAGCTGTAATTTTCACGCTCTTCTCACATTACTGTACTCGGCAGTATTACGCGTATCATGCGTATTTATCTAAAAATAAAATGCCAAGATTATACGTACTGTAAGTTAATATATATACATTCTCTAGAATTTAACAATATTCTGGCGAAATATTTACGTTTATAGGTGCACAGATTCCAAAGAAGTGACAGAAATTTTTATTGAACCGTGGTCAGTCTTCCGTATTCAGAATCGGAATCTTTATTTAGACTATCGGAGGAATCCGATTAGCTATGCAGCTCTTTTTCATACATGTCCAGTAGAAGTTACCTCTACAGATGTCCAGTATTCGTTACTCCCACCCAGTTAGGCGTCGCTATTATTATTATTTTGAGTTCCGAACATCTTCTTCCGAAGTTTTATTCAAACTCAATGGTTTATTTGTCCCACGGTAAAAAAAAAATCCCGTGTAGCCAGTTACCCAGCTCGTTTCGGTGGCAACGGCCCGCGGCAAGCCACTAACAACAACAACAACAGAGTTACTGTTGGGGTGGGCAGGAGTCCAGCCAGCAGCCAGCCAGGATACTCTACGCACAGATTTTTTTTTTACGTAAAAATAAATACATTGCGAAGACAGAACTCAATTTTTGCTTACATTTGTTGTGTTCAATAATCGTATTCTGTTTTGTAAACAAATTATCTGGCGACGCTGCTGCTGTGGCGGGATCGGTGGAGCACGAGCGCAGTGAACAAACGCAAATAAAGCTCGACACTTGTACGTCCTGTGAAAAGGGGCCATTGCTCGAAACGTCGCCTATTATATATTTTGTTTTCTTTTCAAGCCACGGTGTTATTTGAAGAATGTGTCCAGTTTCAAGACAGCCCGCGTGTTTAATTTTGACCCGACCCAGGCACGAGGAATTCGGCGTGTGCGTGTCTGTGTGTGCGGTGGTTGTGAGGAGCGGTGGCGCAGCGGTTAGCGCGCTGCACTACCAAACCGACGACGAACGAGTTTGATTCCCGCTCACGGCCAACACCAGTGACGATACATCTGAACCAGTCATGGGCCCTCGCCTAATTCGACTCAGACTAAAACAATTATAATAATAAACTGGTTGTGTGTAAACATCATCTCTGGAGAGACAAAGGCGGCCGCGCTTGCGTGGTTGCTGACCACCCATCCCACTTGCCCTAAGACGATGTTAAAGGGCTCTACGGGGGATCTTTGGATTTGGGGTGGTTGGCTTATAATTGTCTCAGCGGCCAATCTGGGCGGTCGGATTAGGAGGCATCCCACTACCTTTGACCTAATCAGATGGTTTACCCCTCTGACCGCCGTATAGAAACCGGTGCTCTTTGTGATGGTGTGTCTATAGTTGAATGACCTCTTCGGTTTATATATATATATATGTGTGTATATGTAAACACGTGTTTATTTCAGATGATACTATACAAACCGCCGAGTGAAATGTGGCTGTGCGTTTCAATAGGAATGTGCAGGAGATGTGCACGAATACGATTTTATAGCCCAAACGATGGGACCATGAAGTAGAACCTCCGATTAGCACGGTTGGCTACGTACGGTGCAAAAGAAGATCAACATGCATGTGTACAACACCACTGTCGCCTGTGCTACTCCTACGAAAGAGGAATAGCAAACGACACGAACTCTCAGTTTCAATTTCATTTATTTGGTATAACCCTGTGAGCCATGCGGCTCTTGAATCGGGTGCATCAGCAACAAACAAAAACATGAACAAGAAACATCTTAAAGTGACTACAAGAAACAGAAAAATCCAGGAAAAAACAGCAACATATTCCAGAAAAAGCACCGTATATCAACGCTGCGTGCAAAAATCCCAGAGGGATGCAAGTCAAACAATAACAACCTTAAGACAATTTAGATTAAAGTTATCAGTCTAACTCTGTACTGCAAGAAACAAATATGGCTAAACCAAGACGCCTGAAGCCCTCTCGTCGTGGCGATTCGCAGACCTCGACAGCAGCACTTAGCTGCTGAACGTTTAGCGCCTGAACATGTTCATGTCATCGAGCGCAATAGCACAGAACATTAAGAGGCATTTGTACCGTGAAGATGAAAATGTCGTCGGCTCAGCGTTTGTTTGTTGGTCTTTATTTAACACATGCACACGCTAAGGGGCCGACAACACCGGACAGACTTTACACCACGTGCCAATAAGCCTCGCGATGCTCAAAGAGGCACATTAATTGCAAACTATTTTGAAAATGTCGACGTTGAAAAATATAAAACACAAACTTTGTTACAATCCGACCATTCTCAAACAACCCAATGCATGGAGGCCTCCCCAGTAGGGGCATGAGAATGGGGGGGTGGGGGGCGATTGACCCTACTTCACCACCCTGAGTGCCGGTTGTTGAAGAGCCTGGTGCAGAAGGGAGGTCAAAGCCGGTTCTAATACCACTCGCCACTGATGTTAGCCAACGTGGCTGGGAATCGAACTCGGAATTGCCGAGGTTAATAGCAGCACGTTAACCACTGTCCCACCACTCCCACCACCACCACAAACAACTCATCTCAAAGGGGAAAATATCTCTCATTTCATTTGAATACAAATCAGGGAAACCCAACACACGTGTTTACACAAATATACATGTACACGTTTTAAGTTTGTTTTTGTTGATTTTGCCGACATGTTGGTGTGTTCGAATATTATTTCATTGAGTGCTTATATAGATATACATACACTCGTAAATATAAACACACATACGTATACGTACACACGTGTGTAGAGACACGTACATATGTACACATTTGTAAAGACACATATACGTATGTGTGTGGATATACAACGTATGTGTACATGTGTACGTATACTGTATACAAACATACATACACGTATGTGTATATACACCCATATACATATATAGACACACGTAAGTAGGTACCGCATACGTAAGCACATGCATACGTTATTACGTGTGTGTAGGTATACGTGTATGAATAGTATGTGTATCTATAAAGCCACAAACGTGTCTATGTTTGTGTGTGTAGCGGTCAGCGCGCTGCGCTACGAACCCAGCGACCCGAGTTCGATTCCCGCTCACGGCCAACACCAGTGACGATTATCTGAACCGGTCCTGCGCCTCCCCTAGGTCGACTCAGCCTTAAATTAGTACGCGGGTTAGATGTGTAAATATCGCCACTGGGGGAGACAAAGGCGGCCGGGCGTGGTGTTGACCACCCCACCACTCCCTTTTGTACCGTTGCCGGCCTTCATAGGTGCTCGCTAACAGCACTTGCCCCAACAGTCTGCTAAGGCTTTATGGGTGGGTGTTGGGTGGGGGATCTTTACCTTTGTTGGTGACCGCTCGTGTGTTAAACGCAAGGCGTTGGTGCGTCCATTGACAAAGCGACCACGTGTGTTTGCGGGAGAATGTATTTTTTTTTATGAATGGGCAGACTCCCAGCCTTGCTTGTTGCTGCACGGGCATCTTCGTACGCTTCCGTCTCGCGAGCCGGAAAGAGAGAAAAAAACGCAACGTACGCGCTTATGACAATCGATTCATGAACATAAACAAATTCGATGTAATTAGTTCTGAATTGTGATCGAATAGTGACGATTGTGAAGCTGAAGTCTCGACGGTGAGGCTTGCGATGGGGTTCTTTGCGGACTGCCTCGCCTTGGCATGTTACCAGGCCAAATCCGGGCTTTACCGCCAGCGGCTTGAACGCCTAATCGATTACTCGCCAACATGTTTGGTCGAGACTATAATTATAATCGGCACGGAGACATCTTCAAGCGACGTCCTGGCGACACGTGCAAACAAAACAAACACGCGCATCGTGCTGGAGGAACAATAGGCCGATGAACTAAAACATACATTCACATTGAAACTGATTTAGCTTTGGGTTTAACGCGTAGCAGGCTTTCGCCAACAATATTATCCGCAATAGAGAGGTGTTTGGTGTGAGCCCGTGTAGATATGAATGTGTCGTTAAAACCCGCCACCACCTGACACAGCCAATTGGTGAGGTTCGTCACGTAAACAAAACGTGGCAATTAGTTACTAGATCAGTACACGCCGGTGCGTTGGAGTTTAAACCCACAACATTTACAATTCGCGTGATACTTTTTTAATTCCCGCTGTTTGTCAACAACTCTCAAACACCGCCGCCACCACTGGCGCCTTGTTGCTACCCCTCCCCCTCTACAGCTGACCACGCTGGTTTCAGTGACCACGCCACGGAAGGGAGGGAGCGGTGGTGGTGGTGATGAAGATGGCGGTGGCTAGGAGGTTTGGTTCCAGGCAAGCCTCCATGTGTGACCAGCTCTTACCAAACCCATCCCCCATCGGCCAATCCTCCACGCCCGTCAGCCTCCTCCTCCTCCTGCCGCTTCACGCGTAAACAAGAGCGCGCCTGAAGACCACGAATTCACGCACGACTCGAAACGCCACCCACCAATAACAACCGCCATTTCTCCACTAAGTGACGGTGACGTCCCCAAGGCGCCTGTGCCAGGCCAGGTGCACTTTGAGGCTGCCACGGGAAGTGTCGAGGGCTCGCTGCTGACAGGAGGAGGTCTCGGGACAGACCCAGCAAGTGCTATGGGTTGGCTGACTGAGATGACCGGCAGATGCACCAGCTGTACCCCCTACTGTGCCAACTCGCTGTATTTTAACCGCCTGGCGCTCCGCTCATTGTTGTGAGCGGTCGCTCATCTGCCCTCCGTTGTTGCTGGAGGGCCACTGCATCCAACTGCCCAGTAGCCTCCACCCATCACCCACCGCTCAATGCATCACGAGGATGAACAACAACAATTAACGTTGCCCATTCATTGAGATGTTTGTGTCGGTAAGAACGGTAGTGTGTAGTAGTAGTGGTGTTGTTATGGGCTATTTACAGGGTGCAACAAAAAAAATGTTCACGCTAATATGGGACTATCGTGTTGAATGGGAAAATAACGGATAATACAGTGCAACATGATAACAAATGTAATGTTAATAGCTTAAAAAAGTCTCCACTTGTTCGCCATCATTGTCAACGCGTGCCTGGAATCTTCTCCAGGTGGTCTCCAGAGCCCGGAAGCAACACATTTCTTGTGGCATTGTTGCACATTCTCAGAAGTGTTAACAGTTTTGTGAAGCACCCTGTATTTCACTGCATGCGACTCGAGTTAGATTTCCGCTCGTGGCCAACCTCGGTTGAACACAAGATTCGCTCGCTATTAAGCGGTACGGTATATGCGTTACAACAACAAACAAAGTAGCGCATAGAGTCCAGTCCACGCAATGTTGTCCCACGTCCGAATCGCGTCGTCGCACGCACGTCGGTGAATCCGAACCGCACGAAGCGAATTTTGGGTAGAAATATGTTTGACGTATATACGCGAAATCGCACAAAACGGACCCCCCGCATTGACCGGGGTAACCCCACAACCAAACCGCACCCAAACCCCGGGTCCTCCGCTGCGTCGATTCGGTCTCAAACGAGTACCTGGTAACGCTGTGGGAAGAACATTCGCCTGTGCGGGCGTGACGGTAGTTTTTATTGTGGCCACACCACCGCTCCACGTGGCGCGCTGCGCTGACCCCTCCATAGGACGCTCGCTTCACAGCGCTCTTGGCGACAGCGCTGTGGCCACACGGGATGACGACGATGATGATCTTTTCTGTGTATTTCGCCCATTGATGTGCTCAAGGGAAGGTGGACAGCTGCAGGGCGTGCCCATTAGCAAGACAAAGATCCACCCCCCTCTCCTCGTGTAGCCTGTAACAGACTGTTGGGGCAAGTGCTGTTAGCGAGTAGCACCTATGAAGGCCGGCACGGCGACACGAAAGGGGTGGGTGGCTAACACCACGCCCGGCCGCCTTTGTCTCCCCCAGTCGTGATGTTTACACACCGCACCAGGTACTCATTTGAGCCTGAGTCGACCTAGGTGTAAGCGGGAATCGAACTCGGGTCGCCGTGTTCGTAGCGCAGCGCGCTAACCGCTTCGCTACCGATCCGTTAGCACACAACAACAACAACAGCAGCAGCAGCAGCAGCAGCCATTTTCCGCGAAGAGACGGTGACGTCACCACAGCGATTGTGCCAGGCTAGGTGCGCTTTCAGACCGGCAGGAGGTAGCTAGACAGATCCAGGTGTCGTGGGTGAATTTGTTGGTATCACTGCCAGATGCACAGACCATGCTCCTCGCTGTGGCAGATCACTGCGTTTTACCCGCCTCTCCC
>NC_083784.1:10685935-10704739 GCF_015708825.2 Lethenteron reissneri
TTGGATGGCGACTGCCTCCATCTGCCCAGGAGCGTCCTTCAACGAGCCTCCTCCATCTTCACAGCCGCTGGCACCGGTCATCGGCATTTCTAATCGGCTTCAAAACCTCCCTAATAAAAAGAGCTTCATAGCTCATCGGATTCCTCCGATGTAACATAAATGTTCTGAACACATCTCCTCTCTAGCCTCACACACACACACAAAGGCGAATACACCTCGTGTAACCTTTAACAGATTAATTATTTGTGAGTGCCCACGAAGACCGGAACGGCGTGTGGCACACACCACACCCCAGTGAGTCCTGTGTGGCCCCCACTCATGGTGTTCCACCATCTCACCAGGTGGGTATGTCTTCTTTTTTGTAACAATGAGTTGATCTGGGAGGAAGCCCAGGTCACATTCAGACGTCAAATATATCACTGATGTTAGCAGCCGCGGGCGGGAATCGAACTCAGGTGACGCGTGGTACGGAGCGCAGTGAGCCCAGGACCGATTCAAATATCAAATATATATCACCGATGCTCGCAGCTGGGGGTTGGGAATCGAACGCAGTGAGCCAACCACTGCGCCACCGCTCGCCCCCACTACACAGAGGGGTGGGGGGCGGTGAACGAGGTTCCCAATTGCTGAGCGACACTGGGCCGGACTGGCCCCAAGCTGGCCAAAACGTGTGCGTCCGCGTATTTGAATAATGTCTCTGCCAATCGATTATTGGACTGGCACATGACAGCCACCCCCACCCCCCATCGGTAGTCAGTCGCCAGGCGCCCGCTGGACTGGAATGTATAATTGCCAGCCAAAAGGCATGTAATTGCGTGTCACGTGGCACAAGAGGTGGTTGTGGGGAGGTGCGTTAGGGGGTGGGGGGCGGTTCGTGGTGGTGGTGGATGGGGGGGAGGAAAGATGTAGGAGGAGGTGGTGAGTTGAGCGGGCGGGGGGGGATGAGAGAGGGGAGGTAGAGGAGGAGGAAGGGTGGATGGATGGGGGCGCACAATGCAGGAGGTTGCGAACGGTTGTTGGGCATGGATATCCCAAGCGTAGCACAACCCCCCCCCACCCACCAACACCGCCACGGCCCCGCCCCCACGTGAGCCCCCCCTCCCTCCCCCCGCCTTTGCCCCCTCCCGACCCACCCTCTGGCCATGGCGACTCGGGGTTGCCGGACGGCTGACCAATGTGCTGACCACCCGCTTAGCTGAAGCCTCTTTTGTGCCTTTTCTCAAGCCTCATCGCTCGCGCGCTGGAAGTGCATTCTATAGACCACGCGGGCGCAGGGCCGACGGGATACCATGGCTGAAGGTGAATCGCTTGCTCTTGTATTTTTATTTGACGTTTTATTTTGGTCCGTTTTAAAGCGGATTACGGGCGAATAGCAGAATATACGCCGATTTTAGGGCGAATGTTATTTTTACATACTGTATGGAGGGTGTGACATTTTCGCCAGGTCCCGTGTGTGTGTGCGCGCTTCTGTGTCGGGTTAATACTGCTTGCCCTGCTGTTGCTATTATTGTTGCTGTTATTGTTGCTGTTGAGTAAAGTCAGAAATGAAACACCGACCGCGGGAGGCACACGGGGAGCTATTGTAGCGCTGTGTGTGTGCGCGCGTGGTTTTTTGGGAAGGTATAGGCAGACCTCTGTGATGTATCACACGTGCGGCGGTGTGGATGTTACGTGCCCGCTCAATGGCCGTTGTGTGCGGATTCAGAAGAGCCGTGGATTTGAACTGCCATCATCAGCTCAGAGGCGAAAATGTCATTGCTTTTGACAAGTGTAACAAGAATAGGAAGCGAAGCAGCGACGCTTTGCTGAATTTGGTTTTGTCTGGATGGTAATATATAATGTGCATAAACGGTATTTTATTGCAGTCTCAATATCATGAATAAATGAAGACGTAGTGCTATAACACAGTAAGACAGTCGTAAGAGCAATAACATAAGAGGATAGTTATAATTAATCATCCGAACGAGCTTTGTTTCGTGAATATGTGAAGGCAGTTCCCTACAGTGCTGTAGTATATGCAAACTGTAATCGTATAATGTCACCGGTGTATTGCTTGAATTTGGAGGTTTTAAAAAAAATGTCAGCGTATACCAATTGACAATTAACCCTAATTGGAATCCGCGTCGCGAGTATAATCTTGCGATAACCCAAGTGGGGGAGGTGTGGGGCAGGGAGCAACGTTACAGTCTCTCTAAATGTTGAAGATAACCGAAACAATTATTGCGCACTATATATTCGAGAACCAATTTAACGATAATGCGTCTAACCCCGCGTCACACACACACACCGCGAAATAATCGCCACGATTTGCTCCCCGATTCAAAACACAAAATCCACGTGCGAATGATAACCCAGTCGTCCGGAGCCGTGGCCGAAATGGGCGCTTTCCCCAAAATTCGTGACCAATTATTACGCGACGTCGGCTCTTCTCTCAAGATGTTGCGTGGCGGTGCGAATATTTATTCATTCGGCCCATCCCTCCGAAATTGTACCGATAATTATTCACACCTTCACGGCTGCGTTATACGCGCGCGTTGATGCCGTTGCGTCGTGGATAGCGATAAACAATGAACCGCGCTGATAACGTGAACCACCTTTATTGATGAGTCCCAGCAGCAGGAGGGGGAATAAAAGCTTTGCTGATGAGCTCCAAAATGACAACAAAACAATTGCACGGGGCGCGAATGCGTCGCAAACGGAACGCAAGAAAATAGAGCCCTGTGAATGCTTTATACACACTTTGTTCACAAAGATACTGTGCCATGCATCATCAGTATCAGCCATGAGTGAATACACTGCTGGATAAATACATCCCTTAGGTCTTCGCCACAACCTCACGATCCATGCAATACATATTTCTATCTTCGTGTATATATATACACACAGAATCAAGATATGTTTTATTTACTTCATGTAGACAATTCAATGTGTCAATAATCACATTCGAGATACAGACGCGTTGTATTTGGTTCTGCGTTAATTTCCCATCTCGAGGTTGTGTTGACCGTAAACATTTATATACGCATATTCTTCGGTAAAGTCACTTAGATGGGTTAAAATTAATTAAAGTAAAATAAACCAAAAACAACGACGTTTCGATCACAACACAAGCGATCGTCATCAGCGAACGTCATTGCGGACACACACAGGCCCTTACAAGCCGTAGATTATTGAACCAAAATGTGTTTTTTTTAACACGATATTATAAATGTGGATGAATATGCACGACGTTACACACACAGCCGCCTTTGTCAATCCACTGCTGGATGAGGGACAGTCGACGTCGCGAGGCGATCGTGGCGGGTCATTTGACCACATTTCACCCGCGCTGGTGAAGCCAAATTCAAATGTTGTGCTATTTTTAAAAAATGCATAATTTTCACGTTACATTTCTATATACACCACGTCGCCTACATTACTTTTTGGAGTACTGCAATGTCGAGGTTTGGGCCTGTAACCGTATATGTTCAGTGCTCGGGGTAAAATGATGAGCCGTTATGCAATGCGTGGTCACAATGATTTCAAGCAGGCGACGTAACATTACATAACTTCCTCTTCCCGTGCACAGCAATAATAATCATCATCACCATCATCACATTCCACACCTCCGCGAAGCCGCACGGACCAGCGCGGTGAAGTACGTGGGTCGACAACCCTCCTCCGAGTGTCTCTCGCCAAATGCGTAAACAAAATGTAAACCATCGATAGACAGGCGAATGTTTGCACGTTGTTCCGCTTTAAGTGTCGTGTTTGTTATCATCTTGACATACTCACATTGCGTCACAACGCAACACTGTTTCAACGTATAAACATTCCACCCCAGCCACCACCATCATCTACAATTATAACGAGGAAGTAGGTATCCATTATTCAGAGTCGTCAATACACCACTGATGCATCAACAACAACATCATCATCGACCACATGATAAATCCACTGCTGGATGAAGGCCTCCTTCCGAAGCCGACACCGCCGCCATTTATGGCTTCCGTGTCATCCGCAAGACCATCTCCTTGGCTGCAATACGGCGTGATTGTGTGTCGCCTCGGCCTCGAACGAGTACCTGGTGCGGTGCCTAAAAACATCGCCACTAGGGAGACAAAGGCGGCTAGGCGTGGTGCTGGCCATCCGCCGCCTCGTGTGCCGTGACGGCCTTCAGAGATGCTCGCTAACAGCACTTGCCCCAACAGTCTGTTGTTATTGCTATACGCGGGATCGTTGTCTTTGTGTGTGTGGTTGGGATTTGCCGCATCTTCGGTGATCTGTGGCTAAAATGAAAACAGGTGCGTTTAATGAATGAACTATCGCTCAATGAACAAAAAAAACCGTGTAGTAGTCAGATGGCACGCCAACCCCTCATCTGGATCGTAACCCGTTAGGGACTCTATGCGGCTGTCTGTGGCAGTCTTTTCATTGGGGTGAATCGGATGCGCGTTCGTGGAGGGGGAAAGGTGAGCTCAACGGTGAGCGCGCCACTGCGTTCTCAAACCCGCGGCGTGAGTTCGACTCCCCTGTCACGGCTCACGTCAGCGGCGAGTTGGTATCGGAGGCGGGTCTGGGTTAACCCACCACCCCCATAGCCTCCTCCTTCACCAAATCTCGTTGAGCCAAAGTGAAGCATGGTCGAGCATGGTGGAGCAACCCCTATGACTCGCACACCGCGGAGAGGACCCTAATTCGCCCGGCAGTAGAATCGTTCGTACATGATTGTTCTCATCGTCTTCGTCCGCAATGATAATGTGAATACAACAAAAATGAAGCACGTGTACCCCCCCACAGCACGTCACAGCGACTGTTGTAACAACAACAATAACATACAAGGGACTAGCACGCAGTGGTTTTGGTATTTTTGGTGCTCATCAGCAAAGCTACCGTTTGCCGAGTACGGTGCCGCTTGTCGGCTACGTAAATAAAGCCACACGGAGCAGTATGAGGACCCACTTTTAAAACGTAACAACGTGATAAATAACGGCGACCAAATGTGTTTACGCCACAGAGTTTATTCTACACACTGCTCCGTCTGTGTATTGTTACTTGTAATATAACGCATACGTAAGTCCTTTGTCAAGCCACTGCTGGACGTAGGCTCTCGGTCATGCCGTGTCGGTCGTGGTAGGAGGGCTTGTTTGACCATACTTCACCGCGCCGGTCAGTGCCGTGGTTGGTGAGCGAGCAAGGGAGGGGGGTGGGTGTGGAAGCGCCGTGCATGACCCAATTCAAATCGCAATCGCCACTGATGTTAGCCGTGGCCGGGAAATCGAATTTTTCATTTGCTCACCCATATTAATTCACAAGGAAATGTGCCAACCACCGGTCCCATTGGATCATCAATCCCACAGCTCTATGCGTTCATAATAATTAAAAAATAAAATTGGGGGTAGATTGCGTACATGTCTTTAAGCCAGCCACCACCCGACACAGCCAATTAGTAAGGCTGGACACGTGAACGAAATGTGCCAATTAGTTACTAGTACGGCACACCGGTTGTGTGTTGGATAGTTAAGCCACATCATTTACTATTTGAGTACGACGTTTCGCTGGTGATAGCAACCAGTTTCATCAGGCGACTTGACATAATTATATTTACGCGATCTAACCGCAAAAAACCCTTTATTGTGGATATTGGTCGCGAAAGCCTTCATGTTAAACTCTATACGCATATCTAATCCTAGCAAACATGGGACGTTGAGCCATCGTTGTATGTTTGCTGGGTATACAAAGAGTAACAATGATTGTGTATTATACACGCGAGCTTCTCGGTGAGACTGTAATGATTCTCATACACAAACATATCTTCGTCTCGGCTTATACTACACTATTTAAAACTCGCTAACGTGGGAGGCAAGAGTCGATGTTTTAACTCGTCCGCTGCATTCTTATTATTATCATTAATCGATGTTTTCGTGATTTAGTCGATTCCCAGAGCGGCACAATTCTTAAGTGCCACCACCTTCACTGCGGAGATACATGCGTGGTTGGGGTAACAACCTGAATAAGGGGATGTTGCCCGAAACATTTTATTTTTTTTGTATTGTTTCAGATTTCTCATACATAAGGTGCACGCGTGTCAATGAAGACGGTGGCGAGACTGTGTTTACGTCTCCTTGACACTGCGATGTTTATGCCACAGTACCCCACTCGTGTTGTGTCGCAAACATAAGATTCCCAGGAAGGTGACCCGCCCAGATGGGTGGATTAATGAATGAGTCGCCGAATGAATGAATGAACGCGTGGACAAATACATCAACCGGTCAATTATTAATGGACGAATGACCTCGATGACTGGAGAGATTAATGAATGAGCCGCCGAATGAATGAACGAGCCGCCGAATGAATGAATGGGTGACTAAATACAACAACCGGTCAATTATTTAACGAATGAATCGCCGAATGAATTGACGAGTTTGCCGAGATGATCGGCTGACAATGGACGATTGAATGAATGGCCGAGATTATCACCGAATCAATTTTAGCGACCGAATGAAAATGAACGAATGAATGAGAATGATCCCCCCGGTTCGCCCGGGTGCCCATGACAACAATTGCGGGTCTTGTGTAATGAATTGGGAGGCATTCTAATCAAACACGAGCCAAGCGGAGTCCACGAGTCGTTCACACGTAGGGACAGAGACAAAGCTCTCCCGTGTAGCCTTTAACTGTTGGGGCAAAGTGCTGCCACAACAGCGAGACGTCTCTGAAGGCCGGCACGGCGCACCTACGGTGGGGTGTGGGTTGGTGCCCAACACCAATACCACCAACACGCCCGGCCGCCTTTGTCTTCCAACAGTGCTGATGTGTTAAGAACCCCGCAACCAGGTGCCACGGGAAGAAGTACGACCTCGGCTGGGATTGGTTACGGCCGGGGTCGTAGTTCAGCAGTGCAGCGATCAACCACTACCTCTGTTACCACCCCCAACAACAACAAAGGTCCCCCGTATAGCTTCAACAGACTGTGGGGGCAAGTGCTGTTAGCGAGGAGCACCTATGAAGGCCGGTACGACACACGAGGGGGTGGGTGGCCAGCACCACGTCTCCCGAGTGGCGGTTCTTTACGCACCGCACCAGGCACTCATTCGAGGCTGAGTCGACCTAGGGGAGTCCCGTGACCGGTTCGCATAATTCTTCGCCGGCGTTGGACGCGAGCGGGAATCCAACTCGGGTGACCGGGTGCGTAGCGCAGCGCGTTAACCGCGACACAGCTACTACAAAGACACACACACACGCTGCTGCTGCTTCTCCACGTGTGTGTGGATCTCCCTCCCCTCCACCACCGCCACCACACACACAAGCCGCCATGTTTCTGCAAGCATCGTTTTCCAGGGACAACTTATTCAATCCTCACCTCCATCACCCCCCCCCCCCCCGTTCTGCTCGTGATCCTCAACACCGGCAGCGCTGTGAGGTTCCACCGCAATTAATGCGCCTGATTGGAAGCAACGAAGACCCCCCCCCCCCATCATCCCACCACCAACTCCCCTCCCTCTCCTCCTTTTGTTTTTGCATCGCGCACGTGTTCCGGAGAAGAGCAGCCGCTGCCGGACCTGGGAAGTGCGGTGCGGATGGCCGCTGGTATTATTAATACCTCCTCGTTATTATTGTTATTGTTGTTGCTATCGTGACGATCATCACCATCACCATCATCACCGCCACCCACCCACCCACCCGGCATCCCCTCTGTGCGCTCGTCTATGGACTGCGCTCCCGCCGCACGGCGAATGGAATTGGATGCTGCGTGGTTTGGATGTTTGCTTGGCTACTACTGCTGCTGCTGTTGCTGGTTGTTTGTTGTTACCGCGTGTATTGTAGCGTACACGTGTGTGTGTGTTCATCTATCCCCAGGGGATACAGTCCGCGTGTCGTGGATGGCGAGTGTTGTTGGCAGGAGGAGGAGGAGGCGAGTGATACCTGCGCGCTGGTGGCGGGCCCCGTCGCTCTCCTCGCGAGCGCGATGTTGCTGGTTGATGCTCGTGATGATGGTGGCTGGTGTCACGTCTTAGCCGCGTGTCTGTGTGAGTGAGTGTCTCGTCTCGAACGTGCTCATGATGATGACAGCGTGCCGGGATGTGGGACGCGGTCATTGTGAAACGGCGCCGGTCCGTGTGGTGGTGGTGACGATGGTGGTGGTGGTGGTGGAAGTCCATTCGGCCCGGTGGGAGCATGAGGCTGAACGCGGCTGCTTGCCTCGCGTGGTGGTGATGGTGTTGTTGTGTGTGTCCCTGTGTCTTTTATCTTCCCGAGAAATTAATGTTTTTTTAAAAAATATTCAATAATTCCTCAACTCTATCAACAGGCGGCGCCATTTTCTGACATACTATTACGAGCGAATGATCGCGATGATGATGACGACGACGATGAATGATGGTGGTGGTGGTTGTGATTCTTGTTTGGGCTGGAATTGTGATGATGCTCCAACTCTTTGTGCTGTGGCAGCAATGTGGCCCAGGAGTTGATTGTCGGTGTCCGAGGTCCGATGCTAGCCACTGAACGAGATGGCCCCGGGAGACAGAGTTTGTGTAGTTTTTTTGCTTTTCCTGCTCCGACACGGCCCCATAGTTTGGGTTGCATGACCACAGTCGTACAACGGTGGCTTGAAATTGTAAACAAGGGCTGGGCGCGAGGTTGCCTAAAAAGCTTTGGGGTGCAGTTGACCACGTGGTCGTGGCGTCCCCCAAGTGGGTGGTGGTGGTGTCATGCGGGGAGCGGTGGTGCAGCGGTTAGCGCGCTGCGCGACGAACCAGAGGAAGAGAACCCGACTTTGATGCCCCATCACGGCCATCAACACCAGTGACAATTATCTGAAGCGGTCCTGGGCCTCCCCTAGATCGACTCGGCCTTCAAATGAGTTCCTTGTCGCGACGTGTCACCATGTCCACGAGGCGGCCGCGCGTTGTGTTGGCCACCCGGCCTCTTGTGCGTCGTGGCGGCCTTCGTAGGTTCCTGCTGCTCGCTATGGCAGCGCCGCTGGTCCCCAACAGTCTGTTGAGGCTACACGGTGGAGGGGGGGGGTCTCTGTTTGGTGGTGGTGGTGATGTTCCGATGGCCCGGCCCGAGCATTCCGAGTGTAACGCAACGAGACGTTCGTCGTGTATGTTCGCCAAGCTCACGTTGTGTTGGAACCACGTATAAAGTGTTACTTTACTTAATAAACTACAAACTATGTTTGACATTGTTAAGTCCATTAACGGTGTTTAAATTCGGTGACCGTCGTAAATTCGTGGATAATAACAATACGTCAACACGCACTACATTCTGAGTTGTATTGACGCTGTTAGCGGCTCTTAATTAACAAACACCGAAATGCGAATCGCGTTATAAGCGACGTGTATCCACGCAAACTCCATCCACCCCCCGCCTCTGTGTACGCAAGCAGCGAAGCGCAGTGCTTGCCCCCCTTCGCGTACAGCCGTATACGGATAATTGCGCTCGAATCGGTGAACGCGCACTTTGTTGTGCGGTCACGACACGCGCTTTTGTGCGTCCGTGCAAGGCGGAGTGTGAACGCGAGGATGATGGTGATGATGATGATACTGCTGTCCGCCGAGGGTTGTGAGGTCGCTCAAAGAATTAACGTCAGCGCGTGTGACGCAGCGCAAAATTGCACCAAATGGTTCGTCGTACATGTCCGTATACGTGCATACGCGAATGAATGGGGCACGTGTTATTGTCGTGGCAATGAACAGGATATCAGGCTGGCAATTGTATTGTGTGTATGTGTGCAGTTAATTGCAACGTCTTTGGGATTACAGTGTAAGAAAGTATTACGTAATTGGTTTATATCTATCTTTTTTAAATGTATATACATTCTAATTTACATGCGGGGTAATTGATGTACGGATAACATTGAGTCTATGCCGTGTGTACACGATGCGGTATTAATGATTGCGTTATTTCAATATGCATGGTGTGTACGTATATGTAACCTTGGCGCGTACGAATAGTGATTTTAGTTCGTATGATTTTGGTACGTATACCATGTGCATACTAATATGCGGTGTGTGTATCTCTCACACCTCGTGTCAAGGATTGGGAGTATACAAACGAGCGATTCATTGCCAAAAATAATGTACAAATGTTCTCCACCGTGCCCATTATATACCATAAAGTCTCGTCGAATGTTTTATTCGGCATCATTTACATTATTTAAACACGGCGTGGATAACGTTTGATGCAGAATACTCAATTCAGTGCTGCAGTGATATTTAATGTTGCCTGCTCGTTTATAAATCCCTCGACCTATATTCACAAGGCGGACAGGACGTTTCACTTGTGAACACGCGGACGAGGGTTGTGCTATAATCGCTGATTTTCACGTTAACCAGACAAATCCTGAACATCGAGCGCGTGGTGACAACGGATGGACCGTCATTGTTTTGGGTCAATCCGAAATTGTGACGTGCCGATCGGCGTCACTTCCGCTGCGTCACTTCCTGCGCTTGTCCTCCCTAAAATTGTCACGTGATGTCATTGTGACTGACGTGACGTAAGCAATGGGTATCAAAGTCACATTCGAAGAATTATTTTTTGGGGTTGACGATTGCACTTAATGTTACGAGTTAAACCACTTCGCGCTTTAAATGGTGAACATTATTACAAGGAGGAAAACAGGTCTATGTGAAAATACGAAACTCAACCGTTGACGCAAAAAAACGACACGTTCGTCAATTAAGTCGTGGCCTTACCAAACTAAATCTATAATATGCTGCGTTTGCGAAACTTCACCTGCTAAGTAGTATTTCCTTTTAAGACCACACATTGACCAATATGTTCAGTGTTTTGTTATATGTGCACCACTACCAATGCAGTAGCCAGCATCGGTAGGTAATTTGTTTAAATGGATACATGCATGGTTGCTGCAATACGTTTCATAAGATACATATATATACATACATAGAGGAACATGCATGCCTCAATGCAGATGGCCCATTGACTTGTGGAATTAATTTTTATGTTTTGTTCACGATGCAGATGCTTTGCTTATTACCTGCAATCTGCCTATACAGCAATTTGATACTGTACTTTAAATATTTACACACCCAGTAAACTTGGGACGTTGGGCCAACGTTGCTTTTTAAAAATATATAGATTTAATATATTGTCAACTTAGTGACTGAAGGCATCACCGAGCCGTTGCCAATATATAAAATTTTCATAAATACTTGAGTCAAAACAGAAGGGCAATAGGTGGTAAGATAAAAAAATATTGGCATTGGTTGAACTCAGTTATTGTTGGCATGAGGCAGATATTTTGTCGACCTGCAATGTGCCCCTCGAGCTCACAATATGATTTTCTACTTAGCATAAGCGCTTAAGCAAGTATGCTTAAATAGTGAACGTATATATGTATGTGTGGCCGCGTTCTTGAGTCTCAAGTTAATCAGAAATAACAACAAAAATATGAAAATCAGCCATTGGTTACGGTTAGACGATCCAAAACGTGTTTTTGTTTTGGATTGATTCCAAAGTATGACGTCACAGGAAACTACGACACTTGTAAACGTCACTTCCATGCTATTCTCATCCGATGCAACAACAACAGTGTCGTTGTGGCATCGGATGACGCCACTCTTGTCAGCAAGAGTTAAACAATTATGTCACGTTGAATGATCTGAAATTGTCCAGAATCTGGCATTTAAAAATCAAAAGCTTTTCCCACACATGTATTTGTAAAGACCATAATAAGATACATAAGTTGTGTATATATATGCATGCATAAATACAGAAAGATCATTGGTTGGTGGACTTATTCTATTTTGTATTTGGCAATGAACTAGAATTATTTTGCCGAAGTAATTATTAGTATTTCTCTATATTTTTACGTCATTGGATTGTTTCCAATATTTAGGTTATTTTCCGTCGATATGGATAATCGGAAGATCCCGAAATGTTTTTGCTCTTGGATTGTTCTGACAATGTGATGTCATTCCAATGTTGCTACCTCGATGCTTTTCCCAACAAAATGTATCCGCTGTCACACAATATCGCTTTTGCATTAATTATCAATTTCCAAACGTATTCACGTTTATAGCTGTTTTTTTCTACCGTTTGTCTTCCCGTAAAAAAATTACGTAGTTATTAATGTAAAAAAAATCATTAAATATAGGACATTAACAATTAAAGTAATTGAAATGTAATACATTTGATTAAAAAAATAAGAAATAAACTCTGAAATTTGGCTTATAAATAAAAAAATGTAAAATAAAGAATTCCAATTTCAAAATGTTTAAGTACAATTTTAAGATGTCATTTTTTTAGATGTACGGACCCTTCACATCTGTGCAATAATCGCATCTCCTAACAAAACGTGACATCACCCGTATGCCATGGAACGCCTCGATTTGGTGGGAAAAAGCGAGGAATTGAGCTAATATGACGTCGTACATTCATATGAATAGGAAATAAACCACAATAAAATGTGTATCTTCCGAAATTTCATTCTAGGCGCAGTTTTATTTTTGGATCGTTCAGATTAAGCAAATATCGGCAATGCATCCCTAATTTATACACTACATGATACGATGGATCAGATGCCTATTCACACACACCAATACAGAAGGCCGAATGCTTTGTGGACTTGTGTATGACTGTATATTTAATATTATTTGTCATGAAGCATATCCTTCACCTGCTTCATTATTTATGTTTGTGCAGTTTAATTGTTATAGTTTACAGAATACGACGATGTATAATGTAACATTCTTTATGGTTGTATAATCTGCTTTTCTTAAGATAAAATGATTTCGTTAATTATCGTTTGCTCATTATTGTTTGGCACTTGTCACACCATCATTACTTTCATAGTTAAATTAATGTTTAAATTATTTTTGCGTAACTAACAAAATGTCCATTAAAAAGCGTTGTAGATGCTAAAGTTGTGACTATTTTTCATAATTATAGCATCTGGATTCTGTTGAGTGAAGTGCATTTGTGGAGGACCTCTGAGTAATCGTCATTCCTACTGGAAATACAGCAAAGTATAAAACCACTACAAATTAAGTGCGAAATACAATTATAAAGTTACGGGAATACTGACATGGCAACAGGTGTCACGTCGCAAATATGTATATTGTATCAACATGACAAATTATAGGACGCCAACCTTGATCATTATCTCACGGTAGATTTTGCGGGTTTAGACCACGTAATGATCTGGGCCATTTTGTTGTTATTGTGGACTATGATTGAACCTTCTTGGTTCTTTCGGTAAAGTCACGTAAAATGAAACAGCACCATGCTCCAAGCATGGTGCTGTTTCATTCAGACGCTGTCACCCCGACAGACCTGGTCTTCACCTGAGGACAGCTGCTTGCGTTGTGGCCGAAACTTCGTGAGAATTATTTTATAATGTTTTATTTTATTATTTTATTATTTCCATTCTACGTGACTTTACCGAAAGAACCAAGAAGATGAATCCCTGCAGTCACGAAAGCTTTAAATCGAAATTTATGAATGAATCGTCCACCGGCTTGACACAGCCAAACAAAAAACTCCATCGCCACGCGGTGCACGAGCGGTTCGGCACGCCAATTGTTATTGTCGCAGGGTGGTGGCGGGTTTAACGACACATTTATATTTACGACGATCTAACCCAAAACACCTCCTATGGATAATATTGGTCCCGAAGCCTACGTGTAAAAACGAAGTTGAAGTGCGATTATCACAACCAATTTTGAGCAACCAAAGTTGAATGAGACACAAATTTTGTCAGAGGTGTTTTAAATCCTTTATATTAAGTTCGCTTGCTTGCGTGCTTGCGTGCTTGCGTGCTTGCTTGCTTGCTTACGACCGTGCAAATCTTTCGGTCGTTTTTAACCCACTTCCCGTGATCCAATCGAGCTGACATTTTGCACATAGACTCGTGTGCGAGACAATTAATGTTCGTGAAATGTTTTCCTAACTTTTACACTGTTTAGGGAAAACAAATTAAATATTTAATTACCAATTGCTTAATACTGGCAGACAATCATCTGACCCATAGGTGGCAGCCATCACAAGCCAGAGGACGAGAGGACTCTAGCCGCCACGCATATAAAGGATTTATAATGACAAACTTTGTTTTTACGGGTTTACTTGTTTGTGTTAAGGCCCTGCGAGGTTTTCCACACCTCCACGACAGTGGCCACTTATAAATAAAGGCCTGAGGCCTATATACAGAATTTTAGCGCTCCAATTTCATTCTGACATCTTCGGATTGTAGTACGGTTTTAATTAATTTACGCTTCTTATGTATTATAATTTAAGTAGTAGTTTTCGACAATTGTCTTTGTAACTTTTGCGAAGTGGCTTTGAACCTTGTGGTATGAAAGGCGCTCATAAAACAAAGATTATTATTATAAATTTTACATGGCCTAACCCAAAAAAAAAATCTACCTACGAATCATGATAGTACCGCCTGTTAGACTAGATCTTTAATCTGCTGCTATTAATACAAAGAAGAAGACTAGAATATAGAGGTTACTTGCATATGTACTTAACGTTTTCTGGCATCTCTTTCCCTCGTATTATATTTGCACTGTTTTTTCTGTCGATTCGCAAGCGTTTTATTTCACGACATGAAAACATCTCGCTTGCTAGTTGTGCAATATTCCTGAAGGGACCCATTACTCGTTCTCCACAATGTTGATGCTTTTGGATTTTCTTTCTGCTGTTTCTGCGCTTGTGCACCACCGCAGATCTCCATTTGTAAAATATCCGGGGGGGACTGGCTAAACGGCACCATCCGTGTAACAACAAATCAAATAAACTCGGATAATCGTGCCGCGTAAACTCGCAGCGTTAAGTCAACCGTAATTACTGTGCACCCCTCCTCAGTCCCCGCCGTGTCCACGCGGTACCTGTTGTACGTGCGTGTCCATGACATCAGTGTCTGTGTGTGTGTGCGTACGCGTGTGCTCGTACGCAGCTGGGGCGAGCCGAGGGGCCGGGTGAAGAGGGCCAGCAGGTGTTCCACGGCACAGGCTATTGCAAGTGGTTCAACGTGCGCATGGCTTTGGCTTCATCGCCATGACGAACCGCGAGGGCCAGCCGGTCGACCCGCCGCAAGACGTCTTTGTCCACCAAGTGAGTGCCCATCGGCCATTGTCGGGTTACCTCCCCCACCCACTCGCCCACCCACCTGCCCCACCCTCCTCCTCACTCGTGCCCAGCGTTAATTTATTCAGCGTTTTTATTTTGAGCGAAAGGCTTAGTCTTGGTCGACGACAACCCGTGGAAATATGGGTCGAGTGTTTTTTGGTAAATTTGTGGTCGTTATTCTCTCTCCTTTTACTTGGCTCAAGGAGTATAACTTAGAATCCATTCATGGTGATTAAATGTTGGCATTAGGGACACGCAATTCCCCCCCCCCCACACTCCCATATCAGGACTCGTGGGCCGGAGGAAACCCTTGTGCCAGGGGGAGGAATAAGACAAGTGGGGGGCATCCACTTGATTCCCCACGCGAAGGCCCATGCCAACCGCGCTAGGGCCCATGCCATCGGCCATGCCTGGGGAGCTTCCTTGTCTCCCACGTGTGCCAACGTGGGCTGGCGCCATGCACGCTTGACCGCCGTGAGAAGTCGTGAATGGATTATGTGAGTCGCCTCTCACACCCCCCCCCCCCCCCCCCCGTGGGTGCACGAGTAAGAGTTTACAAGGGCACAGCGGCGCATGCAGATGTTACGTAGGTCTCATTATCGTGTTGATAAAATGTAGACAGCCGCGCAGGTCCCAATTGGTGTGGCAGGTTACCGCGTTGGTGGAATTGCGGGTCCAACGCCGGTGGCGTGTTCGACGCAGCGGACGGCGTTGCTGTTGCTCGTCTCGCTCTCGATCATTTGTGGCCAAGTCACTTCTGAAAAAGAGTGGGCCTTACCCGGTAAATTCAAGATAGTTTAGTTTAGTTTTAGTTTAACGCACGCTGCGCGAGTCACATTTTTCGTGGCCCTTGCCCCCGCACATCCAACTAGCACAGTTGGTTATGTACAGTGAAAAATAAGTTCAACATCATACAATACATACAGAAACTAAACACCCCAAAATGATGCCTACACGATAAATTGAACGACGCGGCATCATTTGCGTTCACGCGGCAATAAATGACGGCAATCTCAGGGGTTTCGGCCCTTCTCTCTGCGGCCTGTCCGTTACGTGCAATTTGACCGCCGTGCTGCAGTGCGGAGTGATGGCATTGCACGACCGATTGTTTAGCTGTCAGTCGGGGAAGTAGGGGGGGGGGATCTGCAGCCGTGATGCGTGCACAGCCACGTACGGACACGACGACTGCCACGGTTATCAGCAGCAGCAGCAGCGGCAGCAGGCTCCGTGGGGTGTCGGCCCCTTTTTCCTCTTAATTTGTGCAGGAAACGTTCAGTGAATTAAAATCCTCGTTCGGACAGAAGTGTAAGCTGAGAATCCCCACCGTCTTCTCACGACCAAGATGATGTCATGGATTGTTTACCTGACCGTGGGGCTTCGCGGTAGCGAGATATTAGCTCCGTTCGCAAGGTGCTGGTATGCAGGAAAGTCGTGGGTAAGTCATTGAGCTATATACAGCTCTTTTTCAGAAGCGACCTGGCCACAATTGATAGCACAACAAAGTTAGGCATATCATGTGGACATTTATCGCAACCAAATAATCTAAACGCACGTTCTAAACGAGAGGAGCCGGAGAAAAATCCATGTGACCACGGGAAGAACACGCAAACTCAGAAAATACAGGAGTCGTCAGGGTCGGGATTGAACCCACGACCTCCTGTTTACTAGGCGAGGTAGTTAACATCTCGCCACCGTGAGCGCCCATCCTCCCCATGTTCCCCCGTCTGTTGCGTTACATTTGCAGTAATGGAGGCCGATGATTAAGCAATAGCCACCGAGTGATTGAGTGACAGCTTCCCGCGCTTGAGCAAAGTCTATTTTTAAAGACCTACGGCTAAATGTTTACGATCGCAAAATGTTTGTTGAGGTTAATGACTCATTCGCTATGAGAATAATAACCAGTGGCTGCTCTCAGCATATGCAAACTAAGCGAAAGTTTATGACTCCAGGCAGCTAAAAGGAACCCTGTGTGCATGAATGAAACAGGGTTGAACTATATTGAACTCAGATGCTTATAATTATTACGAATATAATTAGTCAAGAATTGTGTGTGTGTGTCACTCCACGTTGAGCAGCCCCCCTCATTAATAATCATGAACGGGTGACGTCACTCCACATGGAGGGGCGAGGCGCCTGCTCCCCCCTCCTCAGCGTCAACTCACAACCCTCACTACAAAGGCAGAACTCTCACGTCACACGATCTCCGTAACGCTGTTGAGACATAGAAGTAAAAAGGACGTCATGATGAACAAGGGATTATAACATTTAAATGAAATAGGTCTGTGTCACCGCGCCCTTACAAATTGCACGCGAATGGATGCAATGAATATCACCTCGCTGTCTGCTTTTCGCTTGCAAGTTTCAGATTTACTGCAATACACCCATCCTTGGACGGGCTATAGGCTAGTAAATAAATAAAACATCTATCGTACTAATATCACGACTGTGTGTGGAGCGGTGGTGTAGTGTGATAAGCGCACTCGAACCTGCCAATTCGAGTTCGATTCCCCCTCACGACCAATAACAGCAGCGAATATTTCCACCGGTCCTGGGCCTCCCCTAGGTCGACTCAGCCTTAAATGAGTACCTGGTGCAGTGTGTAACCATCAGCAATGGGGAGACGGAGGCGGCCAGGCTTAGTTGTTGGCCACCCAATCCCCCGTTTGCCGTGCCGTGCCGGCCTTTGTAGGCGCTACGAGCTCACGGCGCTTGCCCCAACAGTCCGTTGGAGGTGACGCAGAGGGGCGTCTTTGACTACTAGAATGAATTAAATTATAATTACAGTAGTCGGTAACTCGACTGTGACGAAAATTGGCTTTGCATCCCTTGCCCAGCCTGTAATATTTGTGCAGTCACGTGACATATCCATATTTACGCACTTATTTATATATTGCTTAGGGCTCAGTGGGCCGGCTCCACCACTATTGACGTCGGCCCGGGTTTTGAATCGGTAGGGTCTGGCAACTACTAATAAACGTGGGGGTTCTTGCGCCTTAATGGAGGGGGCCATGCGTAGTAGAAGTAGTCGTAGCAGTTTGGCTGCCCCCCCCCCCCCCCCCCGTACCGTGGTTCTCTTGTGCCTGGAGTTCTGCGGAGTTTTTTTTTCCTGGAGCCCTTCTTTGTCTCTTGTCATCTGCGTGGGGGCCCCCGGGCGGGGTTGGGGAATTGATGGTGCAAGAGACCGGTTGAATCATTGACTAGTCAAGGACAAGCGAGAGGACCTCTTAAAACGACTCTTCACTTTTACTCGACAGTATTCGGAAAATTGAGTGGCGTTGGCGGCCGGTGGGGGGGGCCCGGGAAGACAACAGGGCCTCTCGTTTGGCCTGTAGATGATTACTGGATAGGTTCAGGGTCTTCAAGGCTCTCCGTGTGTTTTGTTGTTGGTGGGTTTGCAGGTGGTGCAGTGGTTTGTGCGCCGCGCTACGAACCCGGCGACCCGAGTTTGATTCCCCGCTCGCCACCGACACCGGTGACGTTTGTCTGAAACCCGATCCTGGGCCTCCTCTAGGTTGGCTCGGCCTCAAATGAGTACCTGGTGTGGTGTGTAAACATTGCCACTGGGGAGACAAAGGTGGTCGGGCGTGGTGTTGGCTACCCACCCCCTGCTTCATAGGTGCTTGCTAACAGCACTTGGCTCAAAACTCTATTAAGGCTAAACAGGGGATCTTGTTTTGTTGTTGATTGGGTAAAGGCACAGCTTGCTTATGCCTTTGCTGCCGGTGTCTGAAA
>NC_083785.1:0-63946 GCF_015708825.2 Lethenteron reissneri
TACATAATATACACCTCGCTCTGCGCTGTACTCACGGCGACTTTTAGGCTCTCGGTTTGTTACAGGTTGGCCATCCCTGGACTGTAGAGCAATACAAAGTAGTATACAGTGCTCAACTATTACTGTTCGTAGCGTGTGCAGTATTCAAGAATGATGTTATACAATTTTAAGTTATTTCTTAAATAATCGTATTCATTCTCGTAAACAAAACTGCCATAATATAAATATATATAATCGCCGACGTTTCGGGCTATGGCCCATCTTCGTAGCACATGACTGTTGTTCATTATTCTTGTGTCCCACTGCCAACCAAGCAGCAGCATCAAATCATCTCTTAGTAATTCTGCGAGGCAATTAGAAGCCTCAGTTGCACACCTTCAGGTTTTACTTTGTGACTCGTTTACACAACATCATCATTGGACCTCCTTTGCCAGTACCAAAAAATAATAATTTCGTTGACACCATTTATGTATTTATTGCATGAAGCGTATTCATATCGAGTTCGACATGACCGACGGTCTTCACGCTACGTAAAAATTGCTCGGCAATTTAACGCGTTGGAGGCTTTTGCGATCAATATTATTAATAGTAGAGGCTTTCGGGTTAGATCGCGTAAATATATAAATGTGTCGTTAAACCCGCCACCACCCGACACAGCCAATTAGTAAGGTTTGTCACGCAAACAGAACGTGGCCAATTCGTCACTAGTTGAGCAAAGTGTTTGTGTGTAGGAGAGTAAATCCACTACGACATTCGCAATGCGAGTACTGTACCGTGGCGTTTCTCCAGTAATTACAACACCCAGCATCATCAGGTGACAGCCAGAGATTTGTTCACTCTCCAACACACACCGGTGTGCTGAACTAGTAACTCATTTGCGTGTTCTTTTTACGTGACAAACCTTACTAATTGGCTTTGTCGGGTGGTGGCGGGTTTAACGACACATTCATGTTTACCCGATCTAACCCAACATCCTCTATTAGGTATTGTTCGGGAATTCTCACATTAAGACATACATAGAATGAACAACGATAATCATCAAGATATTACGATTTTTTGCGGATCGGACTGCACTGGCCGCCGTATCCCGACACTCCCCTAATCACCAATCACTAAGCTCACGACTCGCCATGCCTCGTTGTGTGGGGATTCGCGTGTCGTGTCGTTGACTGCTCGTCATCCCCTGCAGACGCAAGAGGCCGCTACGATCGACGTTTCGTGTGGTCGCGGTGTGTTTCAAAGCGTAAACGCAACTCAATTTTCAATATAAATAAGCGGCCAAGAAACCTCGGCACCCATACCTGTCCTCCCATTCTCAAACTCACAACTCATCCCATGCTCGACCCCATGCTGCAATCAACGCTTCCCATTGTCAATTGCGTGGCACTCGTCCCCATTGGCTACATTCATCAGGATCCTGCTTAATCCCACCGCATTTCACGGACTCATTCTGTGGCACCGCCACAGCGCTGCGGTAACAATGAACGCGGACTGCGACGGCATAACCGATATGGTGCTGATATTGAATGGGCGCGTGTCACGTCATTACTCGATCCATGCACCGATTGGCAATGAATCGACACAGTGATTAACTCGCAAATTATCATTAACCCGGTACGGAGACTCCTCTACTTACGAACGAGTTAGGTTCCAGAAGATCTGTTCGTAAGTCGATTTGTTGGTGAGTACAACTTTACTCCTGTCGATTTCAAACACGTTGTACGGCATGTACACTAAACACGGAAAATGGCCTTAAAAGTTGTATATTCTCCTGTAGATGCCACTGGTTCTTCACGTTTTGCAGATGTAGATGCCACCACTGCCATCTATTGCGCGGCGGCTGAGCTTACGACGCTCGGTCCGAATAGGCAACTCGACATACGGACAGGTTTGTTCGTATCTCTGAAAGTTCGTAAGTCGACTGTTCGTAAGTAGAGGAGACCCTGTAGTTTTGAAGTTTGTTTATTATGGATAGACTGATGCGAAATCGATACAATTTATCTCGATTAACGATCCACGATCACCATATATGGGGGGGGGGGCAAATTTCTGCTCGGTGATTTTGTCGGGTGCCCGATGTAATCGCCGCTCTCTTACAGCAGCAGCAGCAGCACCGCGTGCCGCCCTGTGGCCCCGTGCTCCACCCCGCGGCACAATGACCCCCCCGCCGCAGCTGCTGCTGCTGCTGGTGGGCGTCGCTCTCCTCCTTCTCGTTCTCTCCCCCTGCGCCCTCGCCCTGCCGCTCCCTCAGGGTGAGGGACCCAGCGCGTTGCCAATTCACACGACAGGTGAATGCCTTATCCACCCTCCCCCCCACCCATGCCGGCACTCTGGCCGCCGTTGTTGTGGCTGTTTTTGACCGCGATTCACTCCGATTCGATCAGCGCGAGTTGGTATTGCTGGCCACTGATGTGAGCAGACAGTTGCTATATGTCTGGCTTTTTTAGATCGACGAAATATTTTTTATTTGCTTCAGATGCCCAACGCCTCATCAGGTTCGGCCGTGTTTGCTTACGTTCATTTTTTACATGCCTCATTTGTGAGTGTCTTGTTATTACGACTTGTAGCTGTTTAAAAAATAAGTACAGTTACCGAGGCATGTTATACTTTTTTTTAATAAATGCTCATACAGAAGAACATATACGTACATTACAGGGCAGAAGTGTGTAATCATCTTTTAAGTTCAATACAAAATGGTATAGTTCTAAGTATTGAGGATATCATCCGGAAGAGGGGCGATATACGACACATGCAGGATGGAGGAGTTTCACGTTTATTGATTTTACAAGTTGAATACTCAAGAGACCAGGATAATCACATTTGCAGGATTGACGATGGGAATTCGTCTGCCAGTACGGGGCAATGAATGGTTGCTGCGTACAATTCCAATTGAGTAATTTACGGGTAACTTTAAAAGTTGGATACCCTGATGCCAGCTCACAATAACCTCCTGGTGTGAATGGCGTGGAGGGGATATTTAACGTCCACTGTGAATTTATACGATCATTACATCCATCGTCATAATAACCAGGGCGGCCGCTGCATTGGAACCGTGAAGCTCTGCTACAAGCGGCGAAATTCCTGCGACCGGACCTTGCCACCGCCCTCGAGGAGGGAAGATTGCTGAGGCTGGCATTGAAGTAGTCCCCCAGAGATCACTGAGCAAGTCAGGAGGTGGAATGCAGAATGAGTGGACCACGAAGGTCGGGTGTAGCCTTGGCAACAATTATGACATCTTGTCGAGAAAAATAATGCTGGAGTAGTTCCACTCACAACAGTGACCTTGGTCACCTTGACCTTGGGCCTATGCACGCCGGTTAATGTTACAAATAAAGCTGATTATATACATACAAAACGAGCTAACAATTCTTGATGTTGATACAGAACCACCGGAACATCTCGGAAAAGAGGAGGAAGTCATGAACAGGCGACTGAAGGCCATACAAGAAGCGCTCATCAAACTCAATAATGAAAGTATGATTCATTACGAAAAAAATGAATTTACTGCACCAGTACAGTAATTATATCTTAATGTGGCATGCATTCTCAATTTACATACATTTATTTGTATGTATGTAATGTTGTATACTAACCCTTCTTCCAAATTGAGATTAATAATATTTGATGATTTTTATATATTATCTTTTTACTTGTTTTTTTTTTAAACACACCAAAGCGCAGCAAACTGCAAAACACCAGGTGTTGTTAAGTAATGAACTGGAGGAGGGCTAGGATGGCAGAATTTGCAACCTTGCTTCAAGGAAAGATAAGGCCTGATGAACGGGCACATGTCACCCGTGCAGGCGGCAGAGACAGTGGGAGTGTCAGCCAGACATAGTTAAGGCAAAAAGCCCAACCATCCTGCATGGTTTTAAAGTAACGTCAAAATTCGAAATTCAACAACAGAGTAGGCTAAAGTATCGATCCTCGCGCTCGCTCAAATTGGAGACCAGGCTGCGAGCTACATCAATGAACCATTGCCATTTGCTAATCCAATACTGAATGTTAATATTACTGAAGTCAAAACGAATTCTATGACCTCAGCACATGGGCAAATAATAGGGCAGTGTCGACTCAAAGGCAATGGAAGAAAGCAGAGGCGCCTTTGTCTAAATCACAACCACAGAAAGCCAGGAATCATCACTGATTGTGTGTTTAGGGATTCCGAGCTAGTTAGAACACGTGCACACAGGGGGGAGGTAGAAGTACGCCTTGTCTTCCTGCAGCTGAGGGAACGAAAATAAGTGGGTCAGCTCAAGGCTGTGTGCACAGGGGAGGGAGCTGATTTAAACAACCCTGCACGTCTGAACGTGAGGGGGCCTTTGACCTGAAATTAAGAATAACACTCCCAGAGCAGAAGGTTGGATGGCCACAGTGAGGAGAATAAGAGTGTTGTATATCTCTCAAGGAGGCAGACCCAGCTGAACAACAAGGCTGCGGGGGTCACCAGAAGTTCGCGTTCGCCTAGTTAAGACAAAAAGCTCAATTATTCTGTATTGCTATTAAAGTAACGTTAAAGTCGGAATTTAACAACAGGGTAGGCTAAAGTTATTGATATTCACACCCACTCCAATTAAACCAGGCCACAAGTTACGCCTACTGAACCATCACCATCATTAAGTCAATATGAAATGTTATTTCCATACTTTAATACTTTCTATACAACTCAACCCGAAGCATATGACAATCAGAACCTTCCTAAGTTAAAATTGAATCACACCCAGACAGGAGCGAATAGTCGATATAAGGTTGAAGAGGGAAGGAAATTAAGAGCACGGCGAACTGCAAACGTAAGCAAAAAGCCGGGAACGACCAGCCCAGCAACAGCGAGTCGGGCTTCGACAGGCCATAAAAGTAGAAATAATAACTCCCGGGGTCAGGGGACACAAGAAGAAGCAGGCAGACAAAAACCAGAACTGACTCCAAGGTTCAACCGCCCTCACACACAAGGAGTGACGGAAATTAATGAGGCCTTGAGTTAACGGCGTCAGCTGGACAGCAACAACCACGGCGAGCAGAGATAGGGTGGGGCAAAGACTGCGGGGCTATGGAATGCAACTTCGTGTCAGTAAAGCCCTGACAAACAAGTTAAGTTAAAGACATCACAATACATAATATCGTACATAACATCAATGTTAACGCTATTCACCGTAAACTATATTTCGCTTATATAACCATGCAGACACCAAGGAATACGAATTCTTAGGATCAAGAAACTTACCCCTTAACCTAAGATATCGGAAATAAATTAATAGTAATAAGCATATGCATGAAAAGACAAAAGTAAAACTTATGGAAAAGCCAGGATAACGGGATGAATCACCACCAGGTCGAATATAAATACATAATAAAAAAAACGATGTTAAACCCAGGGTCGGAGAGAAAGGGAGATCCCGGCCGTCTTTGTATCCCCGCAGCGCGGGATAGGAGTGTGTATACGCTCGGGGAAACACCTCCACTTGAGTCAAGCACCACGATGGGAAACGACAGACCTTAGGTTACATACAGAATCATAACTGTGAAATAGTAAGGGACAAATGTTAACTTAAAACTTCTTAACCATTTCTTTGTGCGCCGGGTCGGAGAGAGTGTTGCCCCTCCCTCCAGGTTGTGCAACACGAACAAAGACGCCTATGAGACGATTTGTAACGTCTGTGTTTTGGGTTCATGAAGAAGGCCAGACAGAGAGACGACTTCGAGGCAATTTGTAACATCTGATTGTTTGCTCGTGGGTTTTATGGAGGGAGGGTGACAACGGAATATACCGTGAGTGATGCACACAAGGACATACGGACGTACGGACACACACATGGACACACCTGCCTACGGACAGATCCTGACACAGCAAAAATCGAAAGAAGCCCCGCCTTGTGGGCGGGATCCAGGGGGATTTTTCGGCATAAAGGAAAGGATCCTGAGCATTGGAAATTAGTGCGACCAGCGGGTCGGCTCACGTGGGGGGGTGCGACCAGCGGGTCGACTCAGGAGTGCGACCAGCGGGTCGACTCAGGAGCGAGCCCGACCGGGAGGGTCGGCTCAGGAGCGAGTGCGACCAGCGGGTCGGCTCGACTCATCTTCAGCTCGTCTGGGACTCAGCCGAGTTCGATCGGCTTACCAAAGCCGGCTCTCGGGGCTCGACTCAAGCGGCTCCCCATCTCCTCTGCAGGCGGGCAAGACCCGCTTGACAGCTCAACTCGGCCTGCGTGGGTCAACCTCTGCCGAGTCGGAGGTCTCTGCTGCCGCCGGAGTGGTGAGGGTCGCGGTTTGGCGACGAGGCTCCGTGCACACCCTAGTCGACGACAACACTGCACGCTGCGAGCGAGTTGTGGGCGCCACCTACCGACCGGGTTCCGAACTGCGACAGCGTATCAACGGGCATCCGAACCAGTTCACCACGGTGACAGGGGAGCGACTGATACGTATGACGCGCACCGCCCCCTCACCACACGACCACCAGGCGTCTGTTTGACCTAAAGAATCGACTCCGAACACTGACTATTCAAGACAACTCTTACCACTCAAACACACTCGAACCCATAAGCCATCTGTGGCTGGGAAGGCATCACAACGAGACCGAGTGATGGCCATCCGTCGTTTATAAAAGTATTCGTAATTTTTATCTTTAATATTTAGTGGGCTGTACTCTTAATCGCATAAATTCCCAACAGATCCATCAATACGAACTGATTCTTGGCACCTCCTTCCGCCGAGCCACGCTCACGTGGGGAGTGGTGGCCCACCGGATCCTTATCAGGTGATCTGGTCCCCAATTAGTAAACTTGGTATAAGATAACGATCTTCGGAAAAGGAGCACCGTCGCAGGCCCTTACTCCGAGCCGTTCTGTTGTCAGATAACCTGCCGATGTATCTGTTGAGATTGGTGCCTTTAAGAATAATAACTGTTTTTGATTGTGTTTTTTTTATCGCCGTATAATCTTTCAAGTATCTTTCAGTCATAATCGCCGCACGTACTCGCATCCTCTACAGAATATTCAACTGTCCCGTGACCCAAGGTGCTAACAACGTGATAAGGGTTGCGTATGATCAATAAGGAGTGCGGTACTGCGTGAACAATATTGAGTATAATCATTCATTAACGTTAAGGTTTTCTTAGCATAGTATTTGCATATTTTAACGACTCTCTCTCTCACTAACAACCATCTCGTTATGCGGGATCCATGTGCCGTTGTCAAAGTGAAATCAGACAATCGTTGATGATACTGTATTGATGCCGTGTTGACGTTCCGGGATTGAGAGTTCGCATACTATATCATAGTTAAGGTTGAATTAGTAATAAATTGATCAATACAGAAGTGGTTGTGTGATTCTTTCCTGAAATCTATGCATAAGATCTGCTTCTGCGTTGAGATCTGAACTTGGTGACCTTAATAAACACACTAACACATACTCTGGGAATGTTAAAGCGAGAATGAGACGAACCTAGACAACGATGCCGAGTTAATCTAAGTCAATCTTGCATACTTACACCGCACCTGCATAACTGCATACGATTAATTGCCTTATTCCGATCGATAACCCACCCTCATCACCGAGGCGGGGTCTGGTTATCATAACGACTGGCATTATCATAATTACACCCACTCGCATAATTAATACGATTACCTCTCGAATTGGCATAATTAAAATGTGCATAATTACATAAATTAACATATTTCCGGATAATTACACATTTGGCCAAATTTCATTTAATTATTATTATTTTCACTGAATATTCATAACCCACATATACAACATCATAATTTCACCCACGCACGCATACAACATAACAAATTTTGATAACCAACATATACAACAGTAAGTACAGTATACTCTAGAGTATGGATTACTGCAGTCACGAAAGCTTCAAATCAAGATTAAGTACAGTATGTTGAACGTATTTTCGCACGGTACGTAGCCAATTGCGCGTACCGTGCGAAAATATTCTTAAGAGATTAATTGTCAGTCTAGAATCTTTGAGAAATAGTGAATCAAAAAAGCACTGGTCTATGTAATGCGATGGAAGTTAATGACACACGTAACAGTATAGCTCTTAACTCTGGAACTTATTTGTCGATATTTCTGTACAATTATTAATTCGGATGGTAATATAGAATTTATATAAAATATATGAAATCAACCACAATATTTGTGAAATGAGTCGTTAAGGATCTAATTGTTACCAAGGTGTCTGGATGGCTTAGGGGGGTAATGCCACTTCATCGGCGATGAGAAAATGAATGCTGAGACGTTGGGTTCACGTCCAGGTTCCCAATACCAATGATGCACAATAAGGTTTTTGGGTTAGATCACGTAAGTATAAATGTGTCGAGAAGCGTATTATGAAGTAATACATCTTACAACTGCATTCCTTATAGAGGAAACACGTGCCAAGTAACTGATTACTAATCTATCATATAATTACAATACCCCCCCTACTCCGCTTCTGATCTCTGCACCTGATGGGTCCAGTGATGACGTCGTCCTGCTGCTGCTCTGTTTAAGACAGGAAGCAGGTGGATGGCTTCACTATTCTGGCAAATCGCCCGATGATGCTGAACGTAATTACCAGCGAAACATCGTACTTACATTGTAAATGTTGTGGATTTACTCTCCAACACACCGGTGGGCTGAAGCAGTATCTAATTGGCGCGTTGTTCGCGTGACAAACCTGACTGGCTGTCTCGGGTGGTGGAGGGTTACGACACATTTATACTTACGCGATCTAACCCAAATACCTTTATTATTATTAATAATACTAGCATAAGTACCCGGCGTTGCCCGGGTGAAAAAATATGTTTCTTAATAACCTTACATATATACACAGATGGGCTGCTACCCCTGCCCCCCCCCCCAGCCACGATCTCCTCGGCCGCTGTGCAGTAGTATGTACGGCCTATAGTGTGGTGGGGTGTCGAGGCCTAGTAGCGTGCAGAGCCTCCGGCCTCGCCTAAATAGCCCACCCGGCTGAGGCTGGGTACCGGGGCCGTTCCCCCCCCCCCCCCCCCCCCCGCAGCGCTACAATAATACTGTGTAATCGCTATAATTTTATTATCTACCGACCCTATAATAGTAATTGCACACATTGGGGTGGCGGGGGAGTGAAGAGGACGTGAAACTTTGATGAATTTACCTCAGAGTCGCGTGGTGGGTGTCGAGGCCTAGTACCGTGCAGAGCCTCCGGCCTCGCCTAAATTGCCCACCCGGCTGAGGCTGGGTACGGGTGCCGTTCCCCCCCCCCCCCGCGCTACAATAATACTGTCTAATCGCTATAATTGTATAATCTACCGAGCCTATAATAGTAATTGCACACATTGTGGTGGGGGGGGGGGGGGGGAGTGAAGAGGACGTGAAACTTTGATGAATTTACCTCAGAGTCGCGTGTTAATGCGTGCGCCTATTTTTAACGGGAATTAAAAATGGCGTCCACCCCGCGGCGAATGCGTCGCTACCCGTTGCCAGGGGCAACCGCCGGACCAATCGTGTCTCGCAAATCCCTGACATTTCGTCCAATGAAACTGCGTATGGTCCGATACACAGACACACACACAGACAGACAGATTTGCGATTTTATATATATTGATTGGTCGCGAAAGTCTACGTATTAAACCAATGATACAACCAGTTCTCAAGTGTAATCAGTTGATGGTCTCAGTCTTATTGCAAATGTGTACGAAAACATTGAGGTTTTTTTTACTTCAACTTATCCTAGCTTGATTAACAGGCAGTGAACACTGTTTGCGTTCTACATATGCATGTTGAACTTCTTTCACACCGTACGTAGCCAACCGTGCTAATCGAAGGTGCAGGGGAAGGAGAATGTTCTGGATAAGTGGCTAAACGGCATATGGACCATGAGGCCCACAGGAACTACTGAGTTCGTAGCAGATGTGGTCCACATGAAGCATGAGGTCTAGCGAGCCCACAGAGTCCACAGGAACTCCGACATCACTAGCCCTTGAACCTACAGGAGTCGCAAGGTCTACGTGCGTGGGGTTCCAGAAGTTCTCCTTCTAGGCCTATACAAGTTTATAGCAGTGACAGTGGGCGCAGAGAATACATTGGTCTCAGAAATAAGTAAAAACTGGATGTATAACTCACGCGGAAATCCACTGATTTCTTCCTCTGAGTGCTCAAGGAAACTCACTAAAGTAAACCCCTCGGTGATATATCTCAACTTTATTTATTTCCTTTATTATTACTACCGTGCTGGTTTATCCAGAAATGCCTTACTAAGTATCATGACTTTTCAGGACGGTCCTGTCAAGTTTTCGAAAGGGGGGGGGGGATGATTGCTCTGTATATAGAATTGAGTAAAATCATGGTTTAACTCATACAATCAACCGTTTACATAATGTTATTCAATGTTATAACAATTTAAGTCATCGTGTCTGGAAGCACTATAACTCCAAGAAAAAAAAAACCCCCATTCAAAGAATACAATAACGACGTTAACGCAATCACGGATATTTTTATTTCCATTTGCAGGAATTCAGAAGGGAATGTTGAAAATGGCAATGAGAAATAAAACCCATTCTGGTTCGCCAATCAATGAAGGTAAAGTGTTTGTGGTCTGTCGAACAGTAAGTTCCCAATTGGAGCCCTCAAATAAAATATGAAACACATCTTTCTTGTCTATTGCTTCTCCACGGGTAATGAATCGTATTCATTCACCAGATTCTGACGATAACGGGTGTTCAGATTAAGGTGCGTTTTCATTGAGTGTTACAGGTCCTTGTGAACACATCTTGGGAAGTTTATGTGCCGTGCGTTATGTAATGCCACGATCACACGCACTGACTGGACTTCACACAAACTGATTCAATGAACAAGTCCAGTTTGCTTGCAGGTGGGGCTAGCTCATGGTGTCGAGATGTTAACTCCCTCACCTGGTATACAGGAGGTCGTGTGTTCGATCCCGACCCCAACGCCTGTATATTGGGAGTTTGCATGTTCTCCCCATGGTCGCGTGGAATTTTCTCCAGGTCCTGCGGTGTTTCTTTCCACATTTATTCAGCTGCTATAAATTTGCATGTGATAAGCCACTTCGTTAAGCAATCATTTGTGGCCAGGTCGCTTCTGAAAAAGAGCTATATAGCTCAGGGGGCCTATCTGCTAAGATAAAAAAAATAGTTTTAATTTAAATAGTTTTCATTGAGTGAAATAGGCGTAGACAATTGGCTACGCTTGTGAATGACACTAATCGTATGAACAACCTGCTCAATGGTTACCGAGAAGACAATAATATTAATTAACATTTGTAAAGGTAATTTTATCCATAGATCCCAACGCACCACGTATGGGAAGCAGGAAATTAACAGAACCTGCAGGGCAAACGGCCAGATCTAGGGGGTTAAGGTCAGTTTACAGAGGGGAGTTTTCAGGACCGCACTTAAATATATGTAACGACTGTCTTATTAGAAAAGGCAAAGGGTTGCAAAGCTTGGGAGCTGCACAGTCGCAAAATCCCGATCATCTCAGGAACAGGGCCTTGCCCTCGGAGTGCTTGGTAGAGCTGTCAGGAGTGTTGTGGGTAAAAACTATTGAGCAATCGTAAACTTTAGTGCACACAATACATTTGTGTCCAGTTTTAGTGTCATATTACCGTAGTGTTAAAGCAAACATAATGCTAATTTAATTGTTATTTAAAAATGAAATGTTTGGCAATGGCCACGAATGCCACGATAATGTGCTGTACATGTATGCGTAGCATTTTAAATTTTCTGTAGGGAGAATTTTGGAGAAAAAACGCGAATAACCAGGGAGGTCTTCCTGTTATCTGCATTTTTTACTTACAAATGAAGAGTAGGTGAATGATAAATTAGTTCTGTTGTGTACAATATTGTGGATACATATTTAGTCGAGAAGAGTTTTTGTCCTGTTTTTATCACGGATAAGAGCATGAACACGTAGTTCTCCCATAGGAGAAATCCCACGGTATTTTGATTGTTGGTTTATTTGTATGTAATTGACGATGTATTGGCCTATATAGTATAACTGTTTGGACAAAAGCAGGAAGCAATCATGTTTTCGCTATCTCTTGGATACAAACTTTGTTGTCACGATGCATGATCATTAGTTACACGCTGCCAACTGCGCATTTAGTTGTTGGCCGTGTGATACAGCACTATATCAGTAAGACCGTCTTCACACGCATAGATGTAATAAGACTGCTAGGTGAAGATTAATATACTGGTTATAACAATGGGTACATGCTGCGGGTAACGCAACCTTCCACTACACAAGGATCTTAACAATTAGTCGCGGTAACGGCCAGTGCAGATACTCATTTCAGTGATGGTTGCGTGTCTGTGCATGCAGACGCTGGTTGCAAGAGGGGATATTTGTCCCCCAGTGCAATCACAGGGATGACGGAGTTCATCCTTGCCAGCTTCTGTGGCTGCATGTGCATCATCCTCGTTTTGTTTGTGGTGAAAATCTCAATGGGACAAAATAGCAGGTAAGTGGCAATGCTTGAATACTCCTTAAACACAATTGTTATATATACAGTTTATAGAAATTGCTTATAATATTTGGCTGTGCCTAATCATTAACACATATTTTAATGTTAGCTTCACCTCTAAGGTTTGTTCCATGAAAAATGTTGGTGCCATGGTTAATATTGGGCATAATTTTGCACAATTCAAAACAGTTAAACATTAAAACTTTTGAGGTTGTTGGTTTTGAAGCTGTATCTGGAGCTTTCTGATGGTGCTGAATCTCCAAACATGATATTGGATTAAACATGCCAAATTTTACATTTTGGCCACATTTCAGTTTTGAGAGGTAATATTTATGAACCTTTAAATTGTTTAACCAAGGCCAACGAAAGTGAGTTCCTTTAAGTTTTTCAATGAGGACATTTTTGGGTACTTTTTGGAAGTGTGATTAAAAAATATTTAACTGGAAAATCCCTTAAGATGGAGCATCTCATTCACAAAGGTTAAGAGTTCCATATTTTATGAGAGTAGCAACCTTTTATGCTACACATACGGCAAACTACAAGTTAACAAAATCAATTGGAAACAGTGCTGTGATGACAACTAGTTCCAACTCAAAATTAAATTAATCATAAAAACGGTGTAGATATTATGGGGGAAATGTAAACATATTGGTTTAAAAAGTTTTTGTTAAAATCATAGATTTGACTATTCATTTCGAATTCCAGCTTTATAGCTCTTCTAATACATTAGAATGTGCACGCGTCATTTATTCATTCATGATCATCTACAGGGATATAACATTCATCCTTTTACGGTGCGTTTAACCCCTTGGTTTGTCACCGTCTAGAACTCCTGCTGTCCGCGGTGAAGTGAGGGAGCGCGTCGGGGTTGGGAGCGACGAACTTGACATCGTGTGGCCAAGCCCCCCGCGTGCCACATCCCCCGTGGAACAGCAGCAGCAGCAGCAGCGGCAGAGGACTCCTTAGGGGCCACTCCCTTTCATTCAAAGGGGGTACACCAGTCAAGGAGCCAGGAAGTGTCCCATTGCACCCACATGGGAGGGTAAACAAGCCATCTCATCTTACCACTCCACCCTTAGGCCCCATCATTAAACAAACCACCCTGGACGCAAGAGGCAAAAGCATTAAGTTGAACTAATTCCAGCGTGCGGCATGTCTTCCTACATGGGTTGTAACGATAGCTGAGTTGATGCTCTGAGGCAGCGGTGTTTCAGGTGAGTCTGAGTCACAAACCCAGCACCTGGTGATTCCAGAAAGATGGACTCGAGCAAGGCTCGGTGCTGGCACCAGCTTTGTTGAACGTTTTAACCCTTGACCTGGCAAAACACCAGTCTCCAGGCGGTTTAATTACATGCTCGTGAGAACTATTTGGCCTCAAGAGACTGAGACTTCTTCAAAAAGATCAAAGAGATCTTAAACACAGCCATGGATATCAAGAATGACTCTAAATGGTGGCCGTCTGGTAGTTCCGGCTCTTTGTTCTTCATGCGTCTCCCCTAATTTTAAGAGCTCAGCTCACCTAATGATACAATTTTTTTTTTATTATTGTCAAAAAGTATCAATTATACCATTGCCATCATGGCATGATAATTTATGTGTATTCTTATTTTTTCTACATATGGCATTTTAAAAAAAGCAACAGGCTAAATTTGTATTTTTTATCTAAGCCATTTAGGGTAGCTGAACAGAGACCGTTTGCCCCGCCGGAATACGCGTGTGTTGAACAGTCGTCGGTGAAATGCCTGGTGCTCGCTGTTTGGTGAGTCCTTGATCTTGCATTTATGGAGGAAATGTCAACACTGTTCGACGTGGTATTGGGACACTGTTTAGAGCGCCCCCCCCCCCCCCCCATTCCTTGGGCAGACAGAAACCAGGGCTGTCCCTTGCTCGGGTCTTCAACAAGGTTCTTGTTTGGGACTGCATTGCTTCTCACGTCTCCTGCCATTGGGTGGCGGGGATATTTACTGAGTCCAGGAATGTATCCAACTTGAATGTCTCGATTTCGGACAAGAGGACGGTGGAGATTTGATGTTCATATACAGAGGGAGATTTCGATTTTCCAAGATCGTATACATCCTAATTGTTGCAACATCCCTTCGGATGTTCGATGATGGGATGTTGGCAGCCACTGCGGTGGCATAGATTACAGGAAGCCATTTGCCACATGCAGCCACAGTGTTGATTTTATTGTCAACGAACCCGCTTCTACAGCTGTTGCACCAGACAAGACATAGCACAATATTCTGCCGTCGGGCCTATGTTAATGTATGAAGGGTCCCAGTGTCGCATCCCCAGGAAGTGCCTGCCAACTTTTTGGGTGACATTAACCCTGGATTTCATAGGTGTGAGTCTGGTCAAGGGTGATTCCAAGGTATTGGGGTTTTTGGTCATGGGAAGGTGGGGGGGGGGGGTCACGGAATTTGACCTTGTGTGGCGGAGCTTTCGACGTTGTTCGAATAGAAGGGGACCACAGACACCTTCCCTGCATCGGGCTTCACGTGCCACAGTCGTTCTCTCTGTTGCCTCGAATGTAGAGAGGCTTGGATTTCCGGTCACAATGTCGTCCACACATGAATTTGATATTCGCAAGACTTTGTCAACAACATGCCACTGAGTTTAAATAAAGCCGGAGCCAGGGTGGACCCGAGTGGGAGCCCCCCATTGTTCAACCTCCCTGCGTGGCCCTTTGAAATGCCAGGGCGCACGTTGAGAGTTCGGTTGCTCGGCATTGCGTCGATGAGAAGGATTGTGGGGCGACGTCAGATGACGTGCGGCAGCTCCAGCCGACGCTCGTGAGACAACGCGGGACGACCCGAGGAGGAGCATCACCACAGACCGGTGCACCCGTGTCGGCATGTTCGGCTATTCTCATCGACCGGCAGACGCGCAGCGTAATCACACCACGAGAATTATCGCTGGCACGTTGAAACGCAGGCGAGGCCTGGTAGTAGCGCGTCTGCTGCTTGTTACAGAGGTTCACAGTTCGAATGCAGCAGCTGCCCTGATTAATAGTGCGCGTGGGTAATACCAATACAAATACGCACCATCTTTTTCACAGTGGACATTGACTGATCTAACTTGCCTCGGGATGCTACTATGATCGTGTTAAATAAATCAAAGTCCATGATGCCTTTCTCAAATGAACGTTGAGACGGTGCTCATCCCCTGTCTACAAACCCTATGGCAGAGCCGAGTGGTACCTATTTAAAGGCCCTCGGAGGGCTGATGGGCCGAGTCAACCTGCAACCAGGTTTTGAACCCTCAACCTGCCGACTGTGAGCCGCTTGCTCGACTGCTTAGCGACCTCACCGGTGAAGTGCTCCTGGGAAATCTCACCTGCTCGGTGGCAGATCCATTGAGTGGCGCTATGGTAACAAGCGTGTGCAATGTATTGTCTTTATAATGAGCAGGTAAGTACGCTACTGTTTCAGATGTTTATTTTTGTATTACTCCTGGGGCCTGGCCCAAACGCCACCGATGTCAGCCGTGATGTTGCCAAACTGGCTTAATGAACCCCTCGATGAAATCCGTGACGTTAACTGATGATAGACCGTGACAATTCGATGTCACTGAATGTTTTTATTCTCATCTTTGCTGATCACAGTGGCCAAACGTCCAAAACGTCAAGCGACCGGGAACGAACAGCACTAGCAACGTAACAGACAAGAGCGTTACAAATCCTGAATTAATTGAGTGAACAAGATTCTTGGATTGAGCAAATTTATTCTAAGAACTTGGGAAGAGAGATGACGGGGGGAGGGATTTACACTGCAGTGTGGTGAGTGGACGGGTGTGTAATGTGACCTGCAGTGTGGTGAGTGGATGGGTGTGTAATGTGACTTGCAGTGTGGTGAGTGAGTGGACGGGTGTATAATGTGATCTGCAGTGTGGTGAGTGAGTGGATGGGTGTGTAATGTGATCTGCAGTGTGGTGAGTGAGTGGATGGGTGTGTAATGTGACTTGCAGTGTGGTGAGTGAGTGGATGGGTGTGTAATGTGATCTGCAGTGTGGTGAGTGAGTGGATGGGTGTGTACTGTGACCTGCAGTGTGGTGAGTGAGTGGATGGGTGTGTAATGTGACCTGCAGTGTGGTGAGTGGATGGGTGTGTAATGTGACTTGCAGTGTGGTGAGTGAGTGGACGGGTGTATAATGTGATCTGCAGTGTGGTGAGTGAGTGGATGGGTGTGTAATGTGATCTGCAGTGTGGTGAGTGAGTGGATGGGTGTGTAATGTGACTTGCAGTGTGGTGAGTGAGTGGATGGGTGTGTAATGTGATCTGCAGTGTGGTGAGTGAGTGGATGGGTGTGTACTGTGACCTGCAGTGTGGTGAGTGAGTGGATGGGTGTGTAATGTGACCTGCAGTGTGGTGAGTGGATGGGTGTGTAATGTGACTTGCAGTGTGGTGAGTGAGTGGACGGGTGTATAATGTGATCTGCAGTGTGGTGAGTGAGTGGATGGGTGTGTAATGCGATCTGCAGTGTGGTGAGTGAGTGGATGGGTGTGTAATGTGACTTGCAGTGTGGTGAGTGAGTGGATGGGTGTGTAATGTGATCTGCAGTGTGGTGAGTGAGTGGATGGGTGTGTACTGTGACCTGCAGTGTGGTGAGTGAGTGGATGGGTGTGTAATGTGACCTGCAGTGTGGTGAGTGGATGGGTGTGTAATGTGGCCTGCAGTGTGGTAAGTGAGTGAATGGGTGTGTAATGTGGCCTGCTATGTGGTGAGTGAGTGGATGGGTGTGTACTGTGGCCTGCAGTGTGCTGAGTGAGTGGATGAGTTTGTAATGTGGCCTGCAGTGTGGTGAGTGAGTGGATTGGTGTGTAATGTGACCTGTAGTGTGGTGAGTGAGTGGATGGGTGTGTAATGTGACCTGTAGTGTGGTGAGTGGATGGGTGTGTAATGTGGCCTGCAGTGTGGTAAGTGAGTGACTGGGTGTAATGTGGCCTGCAGTGTGGTGAGTGAGTGGATGGGTGTGTAATGTGACCTGAAGTGTGGTGAGTGAGTGGATGGGTGTGTAATGTGGCCTGCAGTGTGGTGAGTGAGTGGATGGGTGTGTAATGTGACCTGCAGTGTGGTGAGTGGTTGAGTGAGTGTAAGTGTATTGTATGCACGTATGTGTAGTGACATAAGAAGGGAGGGGCTGCTGGGGGCTCTGGGACCCTGGGCGGGCCAGGCGCTTGGGCCCCTTGGCGCCAGGCGTGGGTTCCCAGGCGAGTCAGACGCTTAAGCCTCTTGGCGCCAGGCATTGGGTTCCCAGGCGCTTAAGCCCCTTGGCGCCCCCAAAGGGGGGGGGGGGGGGGGGCTGTGTGTGCTCTGTGGGATATCTGGGGGCGCACACGGCCCCACCCCTCGTTGGGGACTAGGCATAAAAGGGGAGCTTCCTGGACGATCAGGGCCAGTCGTAGCTCAAGACCCAAGACCAGCCATCTGAGGACCCTGGGACGCTGTGAGAGCCAGTGGTGGGACTCTGGAACTCCCGACTCTACGACCTTGTGAGGCCGAGTTCCAGAGCGTAGCCAGAGTAGTGTATCTAGGCTGTGTACCTGGGAGTTGTTACAGAGTATCAGGACTGTTGGACTGTTGGCCTGTTGGATTGTAATAAAGAAGTTACCTCTACAAGTGTCTCCGGAACCCGTTACATATGCATGTTGAACTTCTTTTGCACCATACGCAGCCAACCGTGCTAATCGGAGGTGCGGAGGAATTACTGCCACTGATGTCATCCGTGATTTGACCTGCATTGTGGTGTTTGGCCAGAGTGTGGATGGGATCAAAATCAGAATTATATATTTATATTGGAGGAATCTGATGAGCTTTAAAGCTCTTTTCCCACATGTCCAGTCGTCACAGATGTCCAGTAGTGAAACAGCCAGTCTGGTGAATTGTGATTGCTGCTGGGAATAATGAGAGTTGAGGGCATCCACTACCTTACCTATCCCCCCACCCCCATCATTCCAATTCTGATTAGCTCCACCAGTTTTAAAGCTATGCTCTGGATGATGAAACGTTGGGGTAGAGGTCAGTCGGCACAACAACAACAAGAAGCAAAACATTCGTGAACATTCTTGATTTGAAACTTTCGTGGCTGCAGGAATCCATACTCTTTGGGTCTTTCGGTAAAGTCACGTGGGTATAAAATAAAATAAATCACGACGTTTCTGGCGCAACACAAGCGTCCATCATCAGGTGAGAAAGCGTGATTTCCCACCTGATGGACGCTTGTGATGATGGACACTTGTGTTGCGCCCGAAACGTCGTGATTTATTTGATTTTATACCTACGTGACTTCACCGAAAGAACCAAAGAGTATTCGTGAACATTTAGTCGGCTTCAAAAGACGACAAAAATGCCGGCTAATGCAGTTAACAGGCGTCGCAGCACGTGCAAGGGCTCAACAAACAAGGGAGTCGGAGGCCACACAACCAGCCACGCTCGTACGCGCAGTCGCCAATTGTCCACCCGCCGCGTGCAACCAACCCCCCGCTTGAGCGGCGCTCGCGTGTGTGGCTTTGTTGTCAAGTCGAGCCTCAAGGAGACACTCGAGGACGACGTTGTGTGCTTCGGCGACGAGAACTGGTCGATGTTTTAATTCGCCTTCACTTGCAACTGGGGGGTGTGCGTGGCGCACACAGCCTCCAGCTCGGGCCAGCTCCACACCAGGCGGTATGGACACGACGCCAAACGTGACTGAACGGCGAGCTGACGTCGTCGTTCTGCCACAACAATGAGGCGTAAAGATAACACCGCACGAGTCCACGCAAGGGGGGACAATGGCCCTCGCTTCTGCCCCCACATGACTCGCAGCTTTACGGTTTGTTGTTGGATACTGGAGTCCATGGAAACATGTCTATGTCATAAAGACTCAGCGGCAGGTCAGCACAACAACAATCCGACAACAAGGAAGGCACGCATGGGGCCTTGCCTGTGGCTTTGGTTTTACAGATGCTATGCGAATAGTTTGAGCTGCTTTAAAGTAGATGTAAAAATGCAGACCATTTGGACGTTTTAGGTGCAACGGTTAAACATTCATAATGGGAGTGGCATTTCCCGACACGGCACATTACTACAGCTGGGCTGAGTTAAGGTAAGACGTAAATACCCTTGTGTGCATGGTCGGTCCTGACTGGCTTGATTAGAGGTGACATGAGCTGTGTAGTTGTGTGAACACTATGTTTGACAGGTAGTACAATTCATTTGTTTTATTGATGCGTTTAAGTGGATTATTTTAATAATTGATCATGGAGGGTTGTTTTTTACATTCTTACAAAATGTTACGGAGAATTACAAAGGTAGACCCCTTCACCGAAGTGAATACATGAGCAGCCGTCATTTGCTTTGATTTGATCGGTATTTATGTGATAACTTTAAATCTTGATTTGCACAAAGCTGACACAAATGTGTGTTTTCCCACGCACTGCTACTGATTCACTGTGGTCAGTTTGTATTGCCCATTTTGCAGTCACAGCAGTGTCAGGAATGCCCTTTTCCTGCCATGGTACCAAATGCACTCGTGGAGATGGCCTGATAAATATACTATCCGTGGAACGATGTTTTTTTACATTGATACTATATTATTGTACCTTGCTGATGTATTTATTACTAGTTCATAAAGCCTATCTTCGCCAGGCAAACGTTTAAAAGAAATATAATAATGGACCTCATGATTTTTTACAATTATGATCGACGATAAGAAACTAACAACTACTACAAAAATTTTTATTTTTCCGCAAAAAAATGTTTGTTGATGACTTGATTCAACTTCTTAGATTTAAAGACGTCCTCATCGGAAACCACTCATTTTCAAGATTCCGTTTTTTTTTTAATTAGAAAGAACAAAATGAATTAACGTTATTCTCTATGAAGGGAAGCTCTCATATCTTTTACCGTTTTGGAAGTATTCAGATTTGAACATTATCAAATGCGTATTTTTTCATTCAAAACTACGTAAATCTGAAATATCTCAAAAACAATCAAAGATAGAACAGTGGTTCTCGCTTTAATTGTGTTTGTTGTTTAACGCTCTATCAAATGAAAAAAAGCGCAATGTTATATTTTGAACGGTTTCTGAATGACACCAGGCACAAACATTTTGTGGGGCACTTAAAATCTAGATTTGGGGGCCTAAGGTCACAATAACTCTCGTAAATATGATCCAAAACGGGCAAAACTTTCATTTAAAGTGGCGTTGCTACGAGGGACTTGCCCAAAAGAAAATTGGCAACATTTTCCAAACGGTTGCCAAAAATAGACACAATCCATAGCAAAGTGTTTCAAATATGACAACGCATTTTGTCCTGACGGCTGGCTACGCGTCAGCTTCTGTGCCGCTAATTAAACACGAAGAGAAAACGCGTGCTATAAAGGGTCACACACAATCCACGCCAGTGTTCTTCACAAATTTTCCGAGGGGAGGAGGGCACTTTCGCCGAAAGACATAATTAGTGCGAGGGCCGCCATACATTTGAAACCATTGGGGATTTTCAGATTTCTCTGCATGTTTTTGTCTCCTAAAAGCTGCCTACAATATGTACCACATGTCAGCTTTTTACCTTGTCGGAAAGTACCCTCGAGGTTTTTGAGACGTACATACAGATTAAGGTCTTCATTTACATAGAAGATAACATGGGATTATTGTATGAAATGTATCGACAGCACCGAGACTGTTGAACAAGAGCAGCGCGATAGCTGACGGAGAATCTCGCACACTGAATTGCGTAACTATTCAAATGTCAAATTCAAACTGCTCATCGGAAAACAATGTTTTAATCCAATTCTCATCAGGCCCGTGGTGTAAAGAGCAGTCTCCAAGGCTTATTCACTTTACCTCGGTGGCCTCTCTGTGCGCCATGAAGAAGGGCCTTTGTCCCAAACCTTTTCATTTTTAAATCCTTTATATTAAGTTCACTTGCTTGCTTGCGTGCTTGCGTGCTTGCTTGCTTACGACCGTGCAAATCTTTCGGTCGTTTTTTAACCCACTTCCCGTGATCCAATCGAGCTGACATTTTGCACAGACTCGTTGTGCGTGACAATTGATTTTCGTGAAAATTTTTTTCCAAAATTTTACACTGTTTAGGGAAACGTTTTTAAATATTTAATTACCAATTGCTTAATGGTGGCAGACAATCATCTGACCCATAGGTGGCAGCCATCTCAAGCCAGAGGACGAGAGGACTCTAGCCGCCACGCATATAAAGGATTTATAGTGAAAAACTTTGTTTTTACGGGTTAATTTTTTTATACTGCACTTCCCTTGAAGGGAGTGTAACGTGTTTAGTTTCAATGTCGGGATGTCTTTCCTTCTCCGCTGTTGTCCACACTGTCTGGAACTCGCTTCCCTGGCCATCCGTGCTGTCGACTCAAATCACTCACCTCACTCACCTGCCCCTGTTCCAAGTCCAGGCTCAAGACATTCCTTTTCTCCTCTCTGTATGAAAGTTGAACTGAACTGAAAGTAGAACTTCTTTCGCACCGTACGTAGCCAACCGTGCTAATCAGAGGCGCGGGGGAAGGGCAAAAAACTAAACAAAAAAGCAGTTCGAAAGAAATTAGTTTTTTTCAATCTAGATTCAAAGAGCATAGCTCCAGTGACTTGCTAATATCAGAAGGAAGCACATCTGAAAGCGCGCGATGCAGTGACCGTCTTTGTTCGATGGCCAGCTACTGTCTTCAACCGAAAAAATATTTCGATTCCGCCTCAAATTAAGAATACACACACACACCCCTGTTGTATCGCGTCGTGAGAAGCAGTTGCATAGAAACGCTAAGCAGCATTGTAACTGTATACGTCCACATCTCGTGTTCCATTCGCCTTTAACGCACACACGTTACATCAGCAGTTGTCATTGCACTGCAGTCTGCAGGCAATACGTTTCAAATGCTCTATACTGGACTGCATTGATATTCCAGTCGGCGCAACGCAGCTCCGTCTCTTGAACAGGTGGAAGATTGCCCAACGTGGCATCTCGCTTCCCTCATTTCAGTCCACAATCCCAGCTGTCTCTGTTCCCCCTCTCCTTGTGCCCAATCACCATTCCCTTCTTTCTCGCTTGTGGTCCCCTTAAACTGGAACAACCTGCCCCGTACACGTCAAACAATCACCCCCAGTTCTAGATTTGAAGCTTTCGTGACTGCAAAGATTCATATTCTTAGGTTTTTTTTCGGTTAAGTCACGTAAGTAAAAACATCAAAATAAAAATAAAATAAAAATAAAAATCACGACGTTTCGGAGGCAACACAAGTCTCCGTCTCACCTGATGACGGAGACTTGTGTTGCCTCCGAAACGTCGTGATTTTTATTTTTATTTTATTTTTATTTTGATATTTTTACTTACGTGACTTAACCGAAAAAACCTAAGAATAATAATCACCCCCAGTATGAACAATAATAATATGTTTGATCGTGTCTGACAATAAAACAGATGTTAAAATGTTCAAACACCAAATTGATCCCTTGTGCAAGGAATCAAGTCTGCATCGACCACATGTACCTGTGGCAAAACATGCAAACACGCTCTGATAATTATTATATTCGCATTGTCTTTGAAACTGATTGGCCTACAGCAGACAGCCTTCTGTATGGCCTAGTCTCACCACCAGTGTCAACATTCACCCACCCAGCCACCCAGCCACCCACCAGGCTACACCTCTCCGTCGTTCCATCCACATTTTAAACAAATCCACTTAAAGATATCAGAATCACCCTCACTGTTTCTTATTCGCTCTTCCCGTAAAACACCGATCATCGCTCTCAATAACCCAAACGCCTCTTCCCCCTTCCCTTCCCCATCATCAACACCGCCATGCCCTCTTCTTCCCAACTTTCGCCGACCCATTCATCATTACACGCACTCATCATTAACCCACTCATTGTCACTTTCATCGTCGTTCATTTCACGCATCATCATATTCATCGTGCACGGCCATCCTCGTCAACTCATCATCTCATCACTCTTCCGCCGTACAAATAGTAAATGTATCGTCCAGCGCCTTGCATCAAGGCGCCTTGCATCAAGGCGCTATATGAATGACAATAAGATGAGATATGCTCCAAGTCGCAAAAGGTTTGGTACTGGCTGTTGCTTTCAATCTTGATTTGAAGCTCTCGTGACTGCAGGAATCCATACTCTTTGGTTCTTTCGGTAGAGTCACGTAGGTAGAAAATAAAATAAATCACGTCCGTCATCAGCTTTCCCACCTGATGACGGACGCTTGTGTTGCGTCCGAAACGTGATTTATTTTATTTGATACCTACGTGACTTTACCGAAAGAACCAAAGAGTATGAAGGCTTTCGTTTATAAATTGTGACTATCACTCTTAAACCAGCGGTGTTCAGCCCATGTGCCGTGTCCCCCTGGAACCCTTCCGGCTTGGGCAGGGGTCGGCAACTCGCCACGCGTGGCTCCATGGCTGCCCCCATTGCATGCGGGCAGCCGTTTAAAAAAAGAAAAACTGAAATCTTGAACGTAATTTAACGAAAAGACAATTGATTAAATAGGGCAGGGAATGGGTCACTATTGAATGTCTTGGAGACAAAACGTGCAGCAGTCGAACGATTGTTAAAGAATAACTCGGGGGGGGGGGGGGGGGACTAAATAGATGCAAGTTTATTCCATCACCTATTTTGTTTCAGCCAGAATGTGTTCGTCATCTGCGGTGTATCTGCTGCTGTTGGGTAATTACCGGCGAAACGCCACGGGACTCGAATTGTAAATGTTGTGGGTTCACTCTCCAACACACAAGCGGTGTGCTCGACTAGAAACGAATAGGCACGTTCTGTTTACGTGACAAACCTTAATAATTGGCTGTGTCGGGTGGTGGCGGGTTTAGCGACACATTTATTTTTACGCGATCTAACCCAAAAACCTTTATTTTGGTCACCATTTTGGCTTTCCGGCCTGTGACGACGTTTTGCAAACGTCTTTGCACGGAGCTCCCAATGCGCTCCGAACAGCGTCTTCTTCCACCCACCGCCTTCCCGATCGTGTTACTCTGACTGTTCGCGATGGGCACGTACTTATTGAGCAATTTGTGAGTAATTTGTCGTGGGTAACGCAGTATGGGGCCGTTCATAAATGACGTCACGCACCTAGGAGGGGGGGGTCAGACATTTGTGACGATGGGTGACGAGGGGGGGGGGGTTGAGAAATGTGACGTCACATCAAAATGCGCAACTTTAAATAAATATAGACAACACGTTCTACTTAATTAAATAGACTTATTAATAAATGTTTTCTCCTACAACATCAGAGTGCAGCGCCACATTAAATACGCACTACAATGACAATAGTTTAAAGCGATTTGAAGCATGTTTCATTTGGGGGGGGGGGGGCAGAGCTTTGTGACGTCATATTTGAGGGGGTGTCTGACTTTTTGTGACGCCGTGTGACCAGGGGTGGGGGGGGGGGGGTCAAAAATCGTCAAAAATCGCGTGACATCATTTATGGACGTCCCCTATGCATGAGCTTGTCATTTCAAACTGAATATTCCACCCCCCTCTGCTCGGCCTCCAACTCCATGGCAATGATTTCCCTCACGATGAACGATCTCCTTCCTGATGGCTCCGCAACACGTGCGTGGTGTAGCACGGTAACTCCTTCAGTGTCATCAAATCATCTCACTTTCTTGTACCCTGATTGGGTTTTCGCTGATTGGGGCCATGTGGAAGTTTACCTAAACGAATCTTGCCGGCTGTGTCGGAGAGAACCCGACGGCGATTACCGCGGGTGAATTGCCACCGTCCGTGTTTTGAGACTTAAATACACGATACTACACATGCATAACCGTGGTTTCTCCTCCCTTCCCAGGATCCTTGCAACAGCATTGGGAGTGAGTAGTCCACCGACACATTTTGTTTTTGAACAGGACAAATGACCGCACACCTTTCGTTCTAATTGTATCTGTATCACAGTCCTGTATAAACACACAGATTCATTACATTCATACATATTGTTGTTTTCTCTTTCCATCAGTACCCAAGGAATACAATTGTCAACTGTTTGCACAGCGTTGGCTACAGCGGCGAACTGGGCCTCAGCTCAAAGGTAACGAATGGATACTCTTGAGTACACATTACAGTGTACTTCGAAATCCTTTGAATAAATACGAAAGTCAATGTTCACCGGCACTATATATAAGTTGTTGGCCTGCTCAAATGTATCATGTATTATTTAAAGAAACGCTAAAATCATCTTCTTGGTTCTTTCGGTAAAGTCACGTAGAAGGGAAGTAATAAAATAATACAAATAAAACATAATAAAATAATTCTCACGACGTTTGCCCATGTGTTCCTGTTGCTGCACAGTGTAATTTCCCCACACACTTTGCAGATGATCTAACAAAATATCTGTTTAAAAAAATATATATATTCGTGCAGGCTTGTTTTCCGTAACGTCATGTCTGTCACCCAATGTAAGTACTTGGCCAAGTTGTTTCAACTAAGCTATTTAAACACATTTCTATTTTACCGTGTAAGGCCCCACGAAGATATCGGTCTCTTTCAGAAGCGACCTGCCCACAAATGGGAGCTCTGCGAAGTGGCTCATCACGTGGACATTTATTGCAACCAAATACTCTTAAACTCAGGGAAAAACCGGAGGACCCGGATTAAAATCCACACCCCCCGGGGAGAGAGACACGCCAACTCCAAATATACAGCAGCAGCAGGCGTCAGGGTCGGGATTGAGCCCACAACCTCCTGTATACCAGGCGAGGCAGTTAACGTCTCGCCACCATGGCGACACTGTTTAAATATTTGGCTACTATAAATCTGTATCAGGTTAATAGGTAAAAACGCCTTCCCTGATGGTGATTGTGAATGCGTGAACCTCGGCTGTGCCAATAGTACATGTGTTTTAATTACTGTGCGTGCCACTACAAGTCAGAAGACTAGCCCTGTCAATCATGTCTTGTTTATTACATGCTATGCCCTCTCTTTTTAGAGCTTCTATCGGTTTATTATCAGCATGCACGTGCATTAAACACTTTTTAAGGACACTCTTGGGCTTGATGACATATCTTTCGAGAGCGTAATGAATACTTAAACCTCTATCCTTTGATAGAACGCTTTTTAGATGGACTGTTATCGTACCGATGCCCAGAAGGGCAGTGCACCCAGCACGTAGTTACACGGTGCAGCAGAGCGGATATCTACACGGAGGCTGTCAATGTTTCACGTGTAGCAAATAAATACATTGTACACCGTGCGATTCCGCAATCATTGGCCAGAGGCAGTTGTGAAGCATTTGTTTGTACAGTACTGTATGCATGTTAAACTTCGTTTGCGCCGTACGCAGCCAACCGTGCTAATCATTATAGCGTGGTACGTTTAGTTTGTTTCTTGTGGGACTTTAAATTAACTCGTGTCATGCTCATCATAGCAGTCTGGGAGATGAACGGCTTCAAAGTAACAAAATAAATGCGCATACAAGACTGCCTCCTCCACACAATGTGTCTGTCCCTCCACACAATGTGTCTGTCCCTCAACATAAAACAACCTTGTTTTACACATCCTATCAGCCACGCAGCCTTCCGGGAGTTCATAATTTCAGCAGCGTTGGTTTATGTTCCAGATTTGACAAATTAAGAAAAAATTACCCCCCAAAGTGCTCAATAGAGAGTACACGTAACAGCAATCATCACTCCCATGCTGACAGACTCATGCTTATCCGGACTGCTGCTGAGTCACTCTGTGCAGAAAGAAACAGCTGCTACTCGGGGTTGCCCTTTCAAATTTGTTTTTAAAGGCCGTGAGATGTGTGGGGGCGCCACAGTGGCTAGGAGATGTTAACTACCTCGCCTGGTGTACAGGACGTCGTGGGTTTGATCCCGACCCTGACGCTTGCTGCTGTGTATTTGGAGTTTGCGTCTCTCTCTCTCTCATCATCATGGTGGCTAGGAGATGTTAACTACCTCGCCTGGTCTACAGGAGGTCGTGAGTTTGATCCCGACCCTGACGCTTGCTGCTGTATATTTGGAGTTTGCGTCTCTCTCTCTCATCATCATCGTGGCTAGGAGATGTTAACTACCTCGCCTGGTGTACAGGACGTCGTGGGTTTGATCCCGACCTTGACGCCTGCTGCTGTATATTTGGAGTTTGCGTCTCTCTCTCCTTGTAGTCGCAAGGATTTTCTCCGTGTCCTCTGGTTTTCCCCTCCACATTTAGAATCAACGTCACGCGTTTAGAGAATTCTGCGTCTATAAATGCCCACGTGGTACGCCACTTCGTTGAGCTATCATCCATGGTCAGGATGCTTCGGAAAAAGAGTGATATGGCTCAGTGAGCCTTACCTGGTCAAATAAAAGATAGTTTAATTTAGAGTTGGTTCTCGCATGTAACGTGCTCCGAGACGCCACCGGGTATCAGGGCGCTGTATCAACACAAATAATGACTGTATTCACACAAAAGTAAGTAAGCTTCAAACTTTATTCATATTCATTGATGCTAAATTGTGGTGGTGGGGTGTGTGGACGCGGAGCAGATAGGGAACACCCTGGGCAGGAGAACTCCGCTCATCCGTGGCCCTATTATTCGCAGCAGCTGTAGGGTGACAGAAACTCCTATTATCTGCGATCCTATTCTTCCTGTAATTTTTTCCCCTAAGTCTTTGCGTAACGAAATCCTATTTGCGATATATTTGCGGATAAGAGAAGTCGCAAATACATCAAATTATCCGTGAATGATTCACGTTTTTTTTATTTTAAATATGCACTGCCGTCAAATCAAGTGAATGAATGGGACCTGTACTCTTTGGTTCTTTCGGTAAAGTCACGTAGGTATAAAATAAAATAAATCACGACGTTTTGGGCGCAACACAAGCGTCCGTGGTTGAGTGAGCTGGCTAATGAGTGACTGGGTGAGTGAGTGAGCTAGTGAGTGACTGGGTGAGTGAGTGAGCTAGTGAGTGACTGGGTGAGTGAGTGACTGGGTGAGTGAGTGAGTGAGCTAGTGAGTGACTGGGTGAGTGAGTGACTGGGTGAGTGAGTGAGTGAGCTAGTGAGTGACTGGGTGAGTGAGTGAGTGACTGGGTGAGTGAGTGAGTGAGCGAGTGAGTGACTGGTTGAGTGAGCTAGTGAGTGACTGGGTGAGTGAGTGAGTGACTAGGTGAGTGAGTGAGCTAGTGAGTGACTGGGTGACTGGGTGAGTGACTGAGTGAGTGAGTGAGCTAGTGAGTGACTGGTTGAGTGAGTGAGCTAGTGAGTGACTGAGTGAGTGAGTGAGTGACTGGGTGAGTGACTGGGTGAGTGAGTGAGCTAGTGAGTGACTGGATGAGTGAGTGAGCTAGTGATTGACTGGGTGAGTGAGTGAGTTAGTGAGTGACTGGGTGAGTGAGTGTGTGACTGGGTGAGGGAGTGAGTGAGCTAGTGAGTGACTGGGTGAGTGAGTGAGTGACTCGGTGAGTGAGTGAGCTAGTGAGTGACTGGGTGAGTGAGTGAGTGAGTGAGCTAGTGAGTGACTGGGTGAGTGAGTGAGTGACTGGGTGAGTGAGTGAGTGAGCTAGTGAGTGACTGGGTGAGTGAGTGAGTGACTGGGTGAGTGAATGAGCTAGTGAGTAACTGGATGAGTGAGTGAGTGAGTGAGTGAGCTAGTGTGTGACTGGGTGAGTGAGTGATTGACTGGGTGAGTGAGTGAGTGACTGGGTGAGTGAGTGAGTGAGCTAGTGAGTAACTGGATGAGTGAGTGAGCTAGTGTTTGACTGGGTGAGTGAGTGACTGGGTGAGTGAGTGAGTGAGCTAGTGATTGACTGGGTGAGTGAGTGAGTGACTGGGTGAGTGAGTGAGTGACTGGGTGAGTGAGTGAGCTAGTGAGTGACTGGGTGAGTGAGTGAGCTAGTGAGTGACTGGGTGAGTGAGTGAGTGAGTGACTGGGTGAGTGAGTGAGCTAGTGAGTGACTGGGTGAGTGAGTGGCTGGGTGAGTGAGTGAGCTAGTGAGTGACTGGGTGAGTGAGTGAGTGAGCTAGTGAGTGAGTGAGTGAGCTAGTGTGTGACTGGGTGAGTGAGTAAGCTAGTGAGTGAGTGAGCTAGTGAGTGAGTGACTGGGTGAGTGAGTGACTGGGTGAGTGAGTGACTGGGTGAGTGAGTGAGTGAGTGACTGGGTGAGTGAGTGAGTGAGTGAGTGAGTGAGTGACTGGGTGAGTGAGTGAGTGAGTGACTGGGTGAGTGACTGAGTGAGTGAGTGAGCTAGTGAGTGAGTGAGTGAGTGAGTGACTGGGTGAGTGAGTGAGCTAATGAGTGACTGGGTGAGTGAGTGAGTGAGCTAGTGAGTGACTGGGTGAGTGAGTGAGCTAGTGAGTGACTGGGTGAGTGAGTGACTGGGTGAGTGAGTGACTAGGTGAGTGAGTGAGTGAGTGAGCTAGTGAGTGACTGGGTGAGTGACTGAGTGAGTGAGTGGGTGAGTGACTGAGTGAGTGAGTGAGCTATTGAGTGACTGGGTGAGTGAGTGAGCTAGTGAGTGACTGGGTGAGTGAGTGAATACGTGGGTGAGTGAGTGAGTGAGTGACTGGGTGAGTGGGTGAGCTAGTGAGTGACTGGGTGAGTGAGTGACTGGGTGAGTGACTGGGTGAGTGAGTGAGTGACTGGGTGAGTGAGTGAGCTAGTGAGTGACTGGGTGAGTGAGTGAGTGAGTGACTGGGTGAGTGACTGGGTGAGTGAGTGAGTGAGCTAGTGAGTGACTGGGTGAGTGAGTGACTGGGTGAGTGAGTGGGTGGTTGAGTGAATACGTGGGTGAGTGTATTGTATGCATGTACGTTGAACTTCTTTCGCACCACCCTACGTAGCCAACCGTGGATAATCGGAGGCGCGGGGGAAGGACAACAAACTAAACACAACAGGCAGTTCTATAGAAATTAGTTTTTCAATTTAGAATGCGTTTAGCGACATTCCATGTTGATATGGTTTGATATTCAGTCCAAATCCACCACAGTAAATACGTGGACTGTCACATCACTCATCGCGCTGCTTTGTGTGATTGGTAAGGAAGTAACTCATTCTAAATGTTTGGCTTCCTCTCATTGAAAATCAACTTACATGCAGCCAGTACGAGCATCGAGTTAAAGTAAAACATCGGTTCGCAGCCGGTCGTCAGGCGTCACGGCGTGCTCCGTGTCGCAGGAGCTGTTGAAGCACATCGCGTTGGGCCACCTCTACGAACCGCTTCACTTCACGTACAACCTCAAGACCGGCTACCACAATGCGGCCGTCATCAGGAAATGCATCGAGCTGCTGGATGCCAGAGCACTGAGGTAGGACCACGTCAGTACACAAACAGGCAACGTGGCCCGTTTGGGAAGAGGCCGTGTGGTTTGTCCTCCTACTCGCAGTCCCAGCGCGCTTGAGGCGGGCAGCGAGCCCAATTTCTCCCCCCCCCTATCTCTGGACCCAGGAGGGCTGAGTTGGGGATGTAGTCCGCAGAGATTTTGTATCTCCCCTCCCTTTGTCGCGGTTCTTTTTGCGTTGCATGAAAATAAAACGGGCCAATTTACTCGCTCAGAGGTACCCGAACATTCTGCTTAAATACGAATCTCTCACCCGTGCGCAGCGCTGTGTGGCCGGGCCTCTGCTATTCTTGGCGGTTTCCCGCATTGGGGACACATTCTGCGAGCCACCCGGTCACCTCCTCATGAGTGACCCCAGCCCTGCTGTCCCAACTCTCCTCTCGTTCCGGCACTCGGCCTGCAGCCCAAATGCAGACCTGGGGAAAACGACAAATAAAATCCTCTGAATACAAAGAGCATCCGTCATTTTAGCTGGGTGGTGGTGGCTACGCACACCTGTAACGGGTCCTCCGGGTTTTTTTTCTCATTAATTGTCCGATAACACCTTAATATCTAGAGAACCGCAGAGCTTTGGGGAGGGAGGGGGGATTGGCACCGGCTCACCGCGAGGCTGCCTTTCCCGCTTGTCTGCGGTTCCTCCTCCAGCCTCTGAGCCGTTGTCTGTCTTCAGCAGCGAATGAAAACCGTGCGGTGTTTTACAAGTTGAAACGATTACTACTCTTAACGACCACTCCTGTTCACGACTAATCGCTTAACAACAAGCCTCCACACAGCCCAATGTGTAGTGTATAGTGTAGTGTATATTGTAGAGTAGTGTAGTGTATAGTGTAGAGTAGTGTAGTGTATAGTGATTGAGTGCCTCCACACAGCCCAATGTGTAGTGTATAGTGTAGTGTATATTGTAGAGTAGTGTAGTGTATAGTGTAGAGTAGTGTAGTGTATAGTGATTGAGTGCCTCCACACAGCCCAATGTGTAGTGTATAGTGTAGTGTATATTGTAGAGTAGTGTAGTGTATAGTGTAGAGTAGTGTAGTGTATAGTGATTGAGTGCCTCCACACAGCCCAATGTGTAGTGTATAGTGTAGTGTATATTGTAGAGTAGTGTAGTGTATAGTGTAGAGTAGTGTAGTGTATAGTGATTGAGTGCCTCCACACAGCCCAATGTGTAGTGTATAGTGTAGTGTATATTGTAGAGTAGTGTAGTGTATAGTGTAGAGTAGTGTAGTGTATAGTGATTGAGTGCCTCCACACAGCCCAATGTGTAGTGTATAGTGTAGTGTATATTGTAGAGTAGTGTAGTGTATAGTGTAGAGTAGTGTAGTGTATAGTGATTGAGTGCCTCCACACAGCCCAATGTGTAGTGTATAGTGTAGTGTATATTGTAGAGTAGTGTAGTGTATAGTGTAGAGTAGTGTAGTGTATAGTGATTGAGTGCCTCCACACAGCCCAATGTGTAGTGTATAGTGTAGTGTATATTGTAGAGTAGTGTAGTGTATAGTGTAGAGTAGTGTAGTGTATAGTGATTGAGTGCCTCCACACAGCCCAATGTGTAGTGTATAGTGTAGTGTATATTGTAGAGTAGTGTAGTGTATAGTGTAGAGTAGTGTAGTGTATAGTGATTGAGTGCCTCCACACAGCCCAATGTGTAGTGTATAGTGTAGTGTATATTGTAGAGTAGTGTAGTGTATAGTGTAGAGTAGTGTAGTGTATAGTGATTGAGTGCCTCCACACAGCCCAATGTGTAGTGTATAGTGTAGTGTATATTGTAGAGTAGTGTAGTGTATAGTGTAGAGTAGTGTAGTGTATAGTGATTGAGTGCCTCCACACAGCCCAATGTGTAGTGTATAGTGTAGTGTATATTGTAGAGTAGTGTAGTGTATAGTGTAGAGTAGTGTAGTGTATAGTGATTGAGTGCCTCCACACAGCCCAATGTGTAGTGTATAGTGTAGTGTATATTGTAGAGTAGTGTAGTGTATAGTGTAGAGTAGTGTAGTGTATAGTGATTGAGTGCCTCCACACAGCCCAATGTGTAGTGTATAGTGTAGTGTAGAGTAGTGTATATTGTAGAGTAGTGTAGTGTATAGTGTAGAGTAGTGTCGTGTATAATGATGGAGTGCCTCCATACAGCCCAATGTGTAGTGTGTAGTGTAGAGTAGTATATAGTGTAGAGTAGTGTAGTGTATAGTGTAGAGTAGTGTAGTATATAGAGTAGTGTATAGTGTAGTGTATAGTGTAGAGTAGTGTATAGTGTAGAGTAGTGTATAGTGTATTGTAGTGTATAGTGTATAGTGGTGGAGTGCCTCCATCCAGTCCAATGCGTTCGCTTACCGACCATTCCCCTGTTAATGGCAGGCTTTTGTAGGTCCAATGAATATTAATGAATGCATGGATTAACCGTGTTTATTTTAATGTTACGTGTTTATAATGTTGTTTGTAGCTTTATGCATGAATATCCATTGTTTAAATATTGTAAAATCTTTTTTGGCTGAAAATGGGTAACTTTCGATGTCATCGGAACGAATGAAGCCTTTAACGTGTATTTACTCTACCCACTTAGCAACCAAATCACTTAAGGCTCTGCTCTATTACACAACCGTTAAAATGTTGAAATAAGTGAATTCAGTTTTCGCGAACCGTGTCTGTGCGCCACTACGTGTTATCATCCATGGCAGCTTTCCCGAAATACGCAGCGTTGCTCTGGCTTTCACGGCGTACGACCACTTGGACCAGAAAGGGATTGAGGTGGAGGAACGAACCCTAATACGGGCACTCAAGGTATCACGATCTCCTAGCGATCTCCGCTGTCATCCTCTGTCATACTTTGTCTGAATAATGGACTTAAAAAAAACATTCCACACTTCCCCGTCCCGCTATAACTTCAGCTTATTGGCAAAACTGTGCACGTTACAAGTTGTCATACTATTATTATAATTAGTATAAGGTGTTTTTCCTGTCCCTTGTTTTAGTCGTATCGTTCATTTCCTCCCTCCACCTTTTTTATTTGTTAAGTATTTTTGATTATTTTGATCTGTGTACGGAACTGGATAATTATTGATGTGCAGCGGTGTGGGATGCAATTGCATGAATGACGCTCGAAACATCAAATTATTATTACTATCTGCTTCTGGAAATAATCGAATCTGTAAACAGTTATTTTTTACTTTGTGAAATTTTCCTTGAATGGGCCCAAATTCTCTCCTGCTGTTCTCTAGCAGGCTGCTCAAGGATCTTTCCGCTCGTATTAGGAACTGTTTCAGGAAGATGTTCGATCGGAAGGAACCACAGAAAGTTGAATCACCAAAAACGTCAATCAGCGGCAGAAAAGTACTTAAAAAAAACTAAAAACATAACTGAAGAATTTAAACTGAATAAAAACAGGAGGATTTCTCCACAGCTCTGGCTGTCGCCTGATGATGGTCATTGTAATTACTGGCGAAATGTCCTACTCGAATTGTAAATGTTGTGGGTTTACTCTCCAACACACAACCGGTGTGGTGAACTAGTAATGAATTGACACGTTTTGTTCACGTGGCATTCCTTACTCATTGGCTGCTTAACACATTCTGGCAAATTGCCGATGATGCTGGATGTAATTGCAAGCGAAACGTCGTAATCAAAAATTGTAAATGTTGTGGATTCACTCTACAACACACCGTGTCCCCCCTGCAAACTCCTTGTATGAACAGATCCAAACATCAATAAGTACAAAACTTTAATAGGATTTGTAGCGGAAATGTGACATGTTTGCAGAAGTGTTTGAAAAAGTACGAGGAGGTGGTATCGATAAATAAATCAAAGATGTGTTAAGCGCGGCCATATTCAGCAACGAGCTTAGACGGAAACGCAGATGGCGCTGAGGATAAATATTCACTCAAATTAAACTCAGCAGAAGAAAGAAAAAAAGTTCATGTATTCAGTCCGGTCTTAAAAGTAGCGATTGTCAGAGCTTAGCAGACATCAGTTGGCAGAGACGGTTCCAGATTGTCCCAGGTATCAGTGTGCTCTGTGATGCACGTCCGTACGCTCATTTCAGAGTCGCAGAGAAATGTGCCCTTGTTATTGTCTTTGTTTCGTATTGTCTATGAGAACATCACTCTCAAAACTAGAGGCTCGTTTACCAAGCCCTTGGATGCATACTAGGAACATGCAAAATGCCTGAGGGAAGATGTATTTTGAACAGGAAATCAGTGACAATCAAGAGCACTCTGCGCACAGTTGAGCACAAAATGACATCATGCGATGCTGCCGGTGCAACAGCATCTACAACCACCGGTTCAAATGTCCACAAAATCAATCAGTCAACGGTCCACCCTAAACCGCATCCACTGCACAAACCATGGCAGTCGATGCGGATTACCCTGATGTACAAATGGTAAATTAAAAACTCTCTCCACGTAGTGTGTGACTGTGGTCATCCAGAACAGACCGTAACACCGTATAACGATACAATGCCCCGATCCACAAATACGAAGGAGACATCACGGCGATGACACAGCCCTGATGCATTTACCTGGCTTGACCCAACTCAATGTGAACCTGTAAGATGTCGCTCTGCATCTACACCTGCAGCCATACGACAAGAAAAAGAAGAATCAATCAATCGTTATTTGACGTGCCAATATCTCCCTCAATGAAGCAGACATCAGTGTACATCACAGCAAAACGGGAATGGTACAGGGGGGGGGGGGGGGCACAGAGCAACAGGAATAAAAACATGAACCCGTCATGGCCTCAGTGGCTAACACCGACTGAGAAAAGTTTACAGGAAGTGCCGCTGCATATCCTCAGCGCTGTGTGCGCTGCTGCTGCTGCTCTTACAGATGTGCGGACGGATCACAGCGCCACGGCGGTTAATGCAGCACATCCACAGCAAGCAAAGCGAAGGATACGTGGAACCCGGCAGAATCCAGATGTACGAATTCATGGACCTCCTGCCTCTGTGAGATATTTTCAATTGCGAATAACCATGGTGTCACACCGCCCACATTTCAATTAATTATTTGTTGTTTTGCTATGAATAAAGGGCTACTGGCCAGATTGTCAGATATTTTATATAGCTTTCTTTTTTTACTTATAAGGTAGTAGTACTTTTTTTCAACATTTGAGTATAGTTAGGATCTTGCTTAATATGTTGCTTCCTTCACGTTCGTGTTGGTATAACAGCAACGCGTGGCGTCGTTGAATATTTCAAAGAACGTATAGTGAAAATAGCACGTCTTACACAATGATTCTATGTCATTGCATCATTCTAATTTAACTGTGTACCTAGTAAACACGGAACGTTGAACCAACGTTAGTCAAACGTGTTGCCCAACGGTTCCAACCACATGCCAACATTTGGCCGACATTGAAGTGTTCATTGGGTAAACGTTTTTGCAGTGCTACTGCTAAATGTACATTTGTACCTACGGGGTATTAGCAAGCGATGCTAGGCGCCGTGGTTATGCAGGAAATTGCTCTGTTATAATCGTCAGCGCGTGCGCCCCATTAGTTGTGTTGCTCAGTCTTGGAGTTGTCCCTGGCTGGAGCAAATTGCTGTCTGCCTGCGGGATCACGCCCGGCAGTGCTGCCTCACTCACAACGGGTGTCTCTTTGTGCGTAGCTGCGTGGCTTTGGACACCATTCACCTGCACGAAGCGAGGGTTGGAACCACGGAAAAAAGCTTCAGAGGGATTTACGAGGTGAGAATCGATGTCGAGCAAAGCGAACGTGTGGCCAATACGCCACGGGCGCTTTCACGAGCAGTTGAACCCCTCTCACCAAGAACCATCTCATTTCACAAGCAGTTGAACGCCTCTCACCAAGAACCATCTCATTTCACGAGCAGTTGAACCCCTCTCACCAAGAACCATCTCATTTCACAAGCAGTTGAACGCCTCTCACCAAGAACCATCTCATTTCACGAACAGTTGAACCCCTCTCACCAAGAACCATCTCATTTCACGAGCAGTTGAACGCCTCTCACCAAGAACCATCTCATTTCACGACCTTTGTGAGGTTCGGCGAACTAAGTGTACATTGCTTTTGGCGTTCTCTGGTCTAACACTTTGATACTTGGCTCAAAAGCTGTCTCTGGTGTGGACCAATCAGTTTCAAAGACAATGCATATATTATCAGAGCATGTTCATCACAAGTACGTGTGGTTAATCCAGACAGGATTCCTTGAGTAAGGATTTTGTTTTGTGGTTTAACATCTTAACACAACTGTTTTATTTCCAATGTTAGACTCACAACGTTTAAAGGCAATGCATGTCAGGGAATCCTGCCACTATGTTAAGTATAACATAAAGAAGAGTTGTGCATTGCATTCATATTGTTACCCAAAAATAGTTCACACACACGCATATATATAATCAGGTTTTATACGCTGTTAGTATAATGTTTTTAAAAGCCAACAACCGACTCCCAAAGGCTGTGAGTGCTAAGTGCACTTTTCACAGATGGCTCCAATGCAGCCCAGCAGGCTCTCAGGTGAGTGGGGCTTATTTGGCCGTCTCAAAGATCTGCCGATGCGACAGTTTGCAGAACTGATGCCATAAACAAATTGTTTGACAGAAAAGTGTTCCTCTTCGCCAGTTTAGTCTTTTTACGGGTGAGAAGTGGCGTTCGCAGAAATAACAAACTGGATATGAAAAGTAAAGGGTGGCTTTACAGGCATGGCTTTACCCTCTATTATATATTATTTATTATAACGCGATTTTTCCATAGCGCGGTGTTCTTTAGGAACTCAAACTACCGCGTTATAGGAAAATGCCAATTCTTACGAAAGGCTAATAATTCTGGCTGCAGTCAGCGATAGTGGATGCTAGAGATGAGCTTCCAATTTCCAGATGAATCCAACACAATCCCAAAAAACCAGGCCCAGATTAAAATTTTGGATGTTTCAAAGAATATATGTTTCAGATTGATCCGAATTGAGATGTAACAGGAAGTGATGTCACTTTCATGACAGTGCTTTTACCACCAAAAAGTTCCGTCACAAAGACGCCACTTTCGTTTAAATGATGAGAACACGAACAATGTTCACATTAAAATTATTGTTTCACTCTTGGAACTTTATATGTTCAAACGCGTATGATGCAGTTATTAATGGTTGAATTAAAAAATAGGGGCTAAACTTCCTACACTTCGTAACTCAACAAGATGTAACGTGAAACTCGTGGCACGTGTCTACGGTGTGTTGAAATAGATTTTTTTTATTATTACATGTGAATACAAAAATTGGGACTAAAATTTCAACATTTCGTTATGCACGAACATCAACGTGAAACACGTGCCGCGTGTCTACGGTGTGTTGAAAGTGAATTTTTATTATTACATGTGAATTAAAAATATACAAAAATTGGGACTAAAATTTCAACATTCCGTTATGCACGAACATCAACGTGAAACACATGCCGCGTGTCTACGTGGTTGTGTTGTCCCCTGTACAGCTAGACGACATGAAGGCCCTGCTGATGACCCTCGACGCCAAGCGACTGCAGCACATGAACAAGCTGTACCGGCAGGAGCAGCGAGCCCAGCGCGAGCAGCGTGGTGGAAGCGCCGCTGTCAAGACCTTCGGCGGGGCAGACGAGCCATGGAAGCAGCAGGTGTGACGAGAAGAAAAAAAAAACCAATATCTTTTATTTTTATTTTATCAGGTAATGCCCCACTGAGTTGTAAAGCTCTTTTTCAAAAGAGATCTGGCTATCGCAAATTAGAGATCATTGAAGTGGCTTATCACGTGGAAATTTAGGGGAGATGTCAGCTACCTCGCCTGGTATGAATGAGGTCGCAGGTTCGATCCCGACCCTGATGCCTGCTGTATATTTGGAGTTTGCAATTTCCCCCCGTGGCCGTGTGGATTTTTCTCCGGGTTCTCCGGGTTTTCCCTACGCATTTAGAAACATGCTAGAAAATATTTGGTTGATATGAATTACCACATGATAAGCCACTTTTTGGAGCTATCATTGTGGCCAGGTCACTTCTGAATGAGAGCTCAATCGCTCAGTGGGCCTTACCCAGTAAAATAAAAAGAATCGTTTTATAGCAGCCAAATACTCTAAACGCATGTTGATTCTAAATGTGGAAGGAAAACCGGAGGACCTGAATTAAAAATCCACACTACCACGGGGAGAAAATGCAACTTCAAATATACACCAGGCATCAGGGTTGGAATCGAGCCCACGACCTCCTGTATAACAGGCAAAATAGTTAACATCTTGCCACGGTGGCATAGATATGTCTCGGCCCAGTTGCATAGAAGTGTAAATCATTATTATTTCTGTTAAAGGCATCAACAATGTGTTGAGTTTTCAAGTTTATTTTGCGCAACGCAGCTGAGAACTCAAGAGTGTCAAGGGACGTCTCTTTTGCAAAAGTGACGGGGCCAAGCAAACAGCATGAAACGAAGTACGAATATGAAGCAATTAGAAATCAAGAGTACAAACCATCAAAGAGAAATTGGAGAGAAAAAACACAACATACGAAATTGAAAAAAGTGCAAAACCATAATCACGAAGGAAGATATAAAATACATTTACAAACTACCCTTAATGTGGAATTTCACCGCATCTACTTTCCTTAATTTGATGAGGCTGCTGCTATTCAGGTCACATCGCCTTCACGTGAGTAGCAGGTGCTGTCACCAGCTCAAAGCTTCCTATTAACTACTGCGCTTACTGTGATAACCCGGACTGTCAAGTCCCACTTATTAATACAGACGCATACAAAGATCCCCCATATAGCCTTGAACAGATTGTCGGGGCAAGTGCTGTGGACAATTTTAACTATATCATTTTCAAAGTTTTGCTTTTCAACAATTGGCATATTTGTCCACGTGACAACTTGATTTGATTGACTCTTTCGGGTGATGGAGGATTGTAGCAAAACATTTAAATTATGCCCACAGGACGATCTAACCCTAATGAATTATGAATAATGAGATTAATCATGAAAGTCTAAGTATGAAATTCATCATTTAAAATGCTTTGACTTTTCAATGATCATATTTCATTCCTCTCCCACAAGATAGAAAATTGTCGCATGGACAATCATCTTGAAGTCATCCATCACGAGTGACAACAGAGGACCCTCAGTCGGCACTGAAGCCTATTCTAGTCCTGATGATGATGAATATGAATCATAGAACAACACACAGAAGCCCCAAAGAATACACACTAAATGATGGAGTATTTAAACAAAGCAAGACTTTGTGGCAGTTAATAAATTATAGGAATAGTTCTTGGAAAACACATGCCTGCATAGCCTCAACATAATATTGAAAAAAAAATTCCTCTGGCTCATAATGCCATATGCTTGTGAAAATAATCAGAACCTACCGGACAACTGAAATAACAATTTGAAGCCTAACATCTGAGTGAGGTCAGTCTACTCGAGCACAGACATGAATGGCACAATTACTGGTGGCATGTACATTTTTAATAACCATACTTTGGTATGCTGCCATGGTGTGACGCTTAGCACAGTGGACTTGCAATCCAGAAGTCGTAGATCATAAAAAAAATGGCGCAACTTTCTTAGGTTTCCCATCCCCTTCTTCTGGGTGTCAAATGGAGAGTCTATCAGTGCTGTGCTGTGTCGGTGTTGTCGTTGTACGGTGGTGCGGACGCCTGGACATTGCTTCAAGCCGATTTGGATTGGTTGCAGTCCTTCCATACGCGATGCCAAAGATGCCTCCGTGGCATCCAATGGCTCGACTTCGTCAGAAACGTCACCGCCAGCATCTGTCCCCTAGCGATCGAGAGCTCAGTTGGAGAGAGTCGGCTCTGTCACTCTGTGGACACGGTTCTCCATCTTGATGCGCAAACTCCAGCAGCGATTTGCGAAACTTCAGCTGGTGGTCGACGTTCGAAGCGGAGTACGACGCTTAAAGCAACGGCGCCACTCCCCGTGGTCGCCCATCACCCCGTGATCACCCTCCGTGGTCCCCCCCCCCCGCCCCCCTCCGTGCTGTGTACGGCAGCGAGAGCAGTTCATGCAAACTGCTGCCGCAAGAGGTCACAAGTTTGGCGCAACGCTTCATGAATCTTCTGTCCTCCCAACAATCTAAGTGGGTGCATCACAGGTCGCCGATTGGCAGGTGGCTTGTGGTTGAGGTAAAGTGCTTGCGCTCCCAGCTTTCCAAGACGTCTGGCCAGCATGGAAGAGTAGGCCAACATACTTCGGCGAAGGCCCTTCCACCAGGCCTGGCGTAAGCAAGTAATCCCACGGCTGCACCATTTGTAAGCGATGTTATTTCAGATTTGGTCGCGTTTTGGTTTATGTCATTTATTGAAGGTGTCACTTTTTTGTTTCCTGTGAAACTTAACGCTAGATGGAGGCTGAGAAATCGCATCACCAGATGCTGAAGCAACAACTGCAACTCTCTGCTATTCAGGTAGCTAGTCACGCTTTACCAGCCACCAACTATATACAATATGTATGTACGTTGCACTTCTTTAGCACCCACAATTAATCCAGTTCTTAATTTATCCTGCTGTTTATTCATTATAACCCTAAGGGATTTTGTTTATTGACAAACTGAGCCAAATAATTGCCATTATTTTAATTAACTCAAATTAAGCATTGGCATGGTTGTGGAAAATCTAAATACCAAACTAAATAAGCAGACAATGTATCTCCTTCACATTGCCCCTTCTCTCCACGTTAATAAAACGTATATCCTACACAACCCATCATCTGCACAGCCTTCTGGGAATGCGTAATTTCAGCGGCGTTCATTCAATCCAAGCAAACTCGACATGCAGTGTTTCATCAGCAGAGCCAGCCGCACTTGAATCGATGCAGAGAACTGCCGATCGTGCAGGCAAGGACCCTCCTCGCTTGACACTTTGGGGTCCTTAGTTCGACGCAAATTTCTATCAAAATGCATAATAATCATTCGTGCCGTTTTGGACAGTACAAATTACAAAATAAGTAATCCGAAGTAGAATAGCACTTTCATTTCATGGAGCGTAATTTCTGCGAATAGCATCCCATAACGCTGTACATTAATTATGTATAAGGGGACCAAATCCCATATACAGCCATTACCAAACAAATGAAAACCCTACTACTACTAGCAAGAAAAATTAAAATGAATAACATAAATAAAGAAATAGCACAAAAAAAAAGCACAAACAAGATAAAGTTTCTACACTATGGGAACCTCATTTGCCAGTAAAAATATGATAATTGGTTCTTTACCCTTCTATCTGGCAACAAAACTGACACCTTTTTACAAGGAGTCATGTTTGCATAGACCGCAATACCTGCAGTCATAATACAAATAAAAGAACATAACTCTGATAACTTCAAGGACAGTGCACATTATCAGAGTTATGTTCTTTTGTTTGTATTATGACTGCAGGTATTGCGGTCTATGCAAACATGACTCCTTGTAAAAAGGTGTCAGTTTTGTTGCCAGATAGAAGGGTAAAGAACCAATTATCAAGATAAAGGTTATCATTACAGAAATTAGTCCATTAGGTCACATCCCAGACGTAAATACATCTACTTCATATATCCATCTCTCCACGTAAAAAACAGATGTATTCCTCTTTTAGTTTTGAATAAAATCATTAACCTCTTCAAAGCAATAATTCATCCTACAAAGGCAATGGGGTTTAATTATTCTTTGTCCGCACGTAAAGCTGAGCCCCCTTGGCCGGCACGAGCCGTTCACCCAGGGCTCGCGTGTGGCGGCTCTTGGAGGACCGCTGCTTCGCGACACGATCTATTAACGGACCACTGTCTGGCATTTACCATAGCGCATTGCGGCACTTGAAATATTGAGTTGTTTGTAATTTCGGGTTGCCGACCCCCCTTGGGTTGACCCAACCGCTGGCCGCTTGTCCCCAGCTGCGCGGGGCGCGCACGCGCGACTCGCTCCGGACGTCGAGGCCCACGACCGCTCCGATGTTCCCGAGCCGCCCGACGAGCCACAGGAGTTTGCGAGCGTCCTCCCAGGCAGCCCGCCGGACGTGCCCTCGCAGCGCCGCCGCTGTTCACGCGACGCCCGCCCAGGAGACGCCCACGACACCCTCCGCCGAAGCCTCCGACGGCGCCACCGCTCTGGTCTCCCGGCAGGTGGTTTCTGCGTTGCTCTGCCAGACTCATTTGCAACATTGTCATTTGTGCAACACTTTTGCTTTTGCAGCCAATGGTAGCGATTCACAATAGAGGTTTTTCTGGGGGGGTTAGGCCACTTAATTATCTGGCCTGATGTGTTTTGGTAAGAACCCTCCCTCCAGGACCCGACATAGCGCGATTAGTTAAATTGTCACGTGGTGCACAGGCGTTCAACAATGTACCAATCGTTATTATTTCAGCTTGATCAACGCTGAGTTAGAACAAAATTCTCACAAATTCATTTAAAAATTAGACACGTGGCGTTTTACTTGAAGCTTGCCGAAGGATCTTCATGACAGAATTCAAGAAGTCAGAATAACTTTCTAAATTTGTCAGAATCGTTATTCAACTTACCAGTGAGCTGAAACAATCATAATTGGTGTGTTAACGGTTTACCCACGTGACAATTCATTTGTATGGCTGTGTCGAGTGGTAGAGAATCTTACGACACAAATATGGCCAGTTCATTCTGTGGCCTAACCCAACAAAATCGATTTAATTACATGCTTTTACATTACATATTGATTATAAACGATCAAATAAACCTTTTCAGCATTTTACCAATCTCTGGCATTTCTGCTCATGGCTACAGCGAGATGCTCTGACCTCTGTTTATTATTTTTCTGCAGATGACGCCAGCAACAGAAAAAATGCATTTAAAATTTGCAGATGCTGTTAAAGATCACGTGACTTCCACGGATGAACCTACGCTGTCTGGCACTCATGACCAGGTGAGCACTTGATTGAATTGCGCAATCGTGCCTGTGGTGCAGTGGAGCTGAGCCTAGAGGTCATGATGGTGGTGGTTGTGTTCTGGGGAGCGGTAGTGTAGCAGTTCGTGCATTGCGCTATGAACTCAGGGACCTGAGTTCGATTCCCGCTCGTGGCCAACACTACTGACGATAATCTGAATTGGTTCTGGGCCTCCCCTCGGTCGACTCTACCTCAAATGAGTACCTGTAGCAGTTTGTAAACATCGCCACTCGGGAGACAAAGGCGTCCGTTTGTGGTGCTGGCCACCCACCTCGTGTGCCTTGCTGGCCTTCATAGTTGCTCGGTAACAGCACTTGCCCCAACCGTCTGTTAAGGCTATACGGGAGATCTTTGTGTTCTGGTGGTGGTGGGGATGATAATGGTGGTTTTAGTTGTTGTGGTGGCAATGGTGGTGATTAAAATGGTGTTGGAATGATTATAGTTGTGGTGGTGGTGGTATTGGCGATGGTTTTCATGGCGATGGTGAGTATGGTAATTATGTTGGAATTGCTTGTGAATCCCCAGGCTCAGAACTTACCACTGAGCGGGGGCTTAGCAGATTGGGAGTGACAGAGAGGGAGAGAGCGCTATACACTGAGACAAACCAAATAGATAGCCAGAGAGATTTAGAGATGCAAAGACGAAAAGACAGAGAGACCGGAAGCCACTTAAAATAGACATACAATCTTCTGTGTTATAGCAATCACATTATATCTGAGTAGATTGCCTCAATGTTGTTTTTCCTGATATAATTACAAAAAAAAAGGATTAGATTAGTCGGTCAGGGGAGATGAGACCCCCACCACCAAACCCACTTTTCCATGCAGGAGTGGGAACTCAGCCCATGGACCCGAGGATGCTGCCACCACATTAAAAAAATATGATCGCCCTTAAGACGTGGCACAAACCTTTCCACTCACTGCTGCTCCGAGCCACTGTACCCAAGCATTCTCAATCGCACGCGAGGGCACGCCGATTTCAGCAATGCCCCAAACTGTTCGCGGATGCACCCGTGTATTAATGTGCTCGTTGAATTTCTTATCTTGTTTGGTCTCAGCCAGAGAAGGGCAGATGGGCACTGAAGAAGACGCTGGGCCATCGATTTCCAGGATACAGGGACCATTCTGCCCCAAGGCCTCTCACAGGTGCCACTGACAATTGAATTTGACAACCTCATCTTTCCAACAGCATTCTGTGCACTCGGGCATATTTTAGCCAGCGTTCCAGAGCAGGGCCTGATTTTTGGTACTGAACCGATCCAATTGCCACTGATAAATATTGTCTTGAGATGTTGCGATGCCTTCTCCGCCAGAGGGACGATAAGAGCCAACAGAAGTTGTAAACTCGGTGTGCAACACGAGTGCAGACATTGTTATCAATTTCAGAGTGTGTGTGCAGAAAGACTCCATGCATAGTGCTAATTCAGAATCAGAATATTTATTTATCCTGGAGGAATCCGATGAACTCTGAAGCTCTCTTTCACAGATTTCCAGTAGGGGCGGGTCAGAACGTTACGAAAAAAAGACATAAATACGATAGCAGTGCAAAGTATAGGAAAGTTAAACAATCACACGAAAAAATTCAACTTAACTATTTTGATTTTACCAGGTGAAGTCCCCTTCTTTTTCTGTGGCGGTCTGGCCACAAATGATAGCTCAACGAAGTAGATTATAATCACGTGGACATTTAAAGCAGCCAAATTGGCTCGCCACTCACTGCCCGTGCTCTTTCCCATGTGCGTGCTGCCACATGCAGAACGCTGCGGTGCTGCAGGATCATCACGTACTGTATAATATCCACCTCTTTACCGCCCTACATGCTTCACGATGCACAGCTGAACATGCGTGCACCGACTGCCTTGCAATCTTCAGCAGCGTTCTTCATTAGCAAGACCCGCGGTGCCACTGGCTTCCCCTGGTGGCCTTTAGTGCGGCCCCTGACGTGCGGCCCCCTAAAATACACAAAAGTGAAAACACCCCCCATCATCATCATCATTGTGCTGCTGTCAAAGCCCCAATGGTTTTACATGTGTGGCGGCCCTCACACTGACGATGTCTCATTGGTGAAAGTGGCCCCCCCTCTGAAAACGAGTGAAGAAGCCTGGTCTGCAGGGTGGTCCAGGTGTCGTGTGACCCCAACTTTATTGACCTCTAACTGTTTTTTCATTCGCATATATATTTTCTGTTTTAAATAAAATGCACTTACAAAAATATTACGTTTTAGAGAATTAAATGGGAGTCACAAGACATCTGGACAATCCTTTACAGCTAAATGACGCTATTCAGAAGGGTCATTGCCCGAAACGTCGCCTATTATATATTTTTTCTTTTGAAGGCCACACAGTGTTATTGACGAATGTGTTGCGTTTTTTTTGTTCTCTGTCCTTGTGTGCCCCCGCTAATGCCACGAGTTGGATCGCCAAAATAATGTTTCCACAAATGCTGTTTTCTAACCGTTGGTGGCAGATCGACAGCCTAAACCACCACGCACATTGTGCCCCTTTTTACGTGTTAAGCAATTACGCAACAATGCGTTTCAACCAACGATCAAGTAAAACATCGGTCCGTGTCATTGCAAGCTCCTTGGCGCCTCTGATTCGCACGGGTGTCCTTTTGAATCGAAGCACCCTGCTGACCTTCCACATTTGCATTCTTGTCAGCCCCGGCAGTGACTCGCAGGGTTCGAAGCGTCAGCACCGGGAATCGCACCACAGACGCCTGGGAGCGGCTGATGTCAAGCGGTAAATAGGTCGTCATCTATAATAGAGGTTTTTTCTTGGGGTTAGATTGCGTGAATATAAATGTGTCGTTAAGCCCGCTACCACCCGACGCAGCCAATTCAGTAAGGTTTGTCACGTGAACAGAACATGTCGCCTGATGAATCTAGTTGTAATTACTGGTGAAACGTGGTACTCAGATTGTAAACGTTGTGGATTTGCTCTCCAACACACCGGTGTGCTGTACTAGTAACGAATTGGCGTGTTCTGTTTACGTGACAAACCTCACTAAATTGGCTGTGTCGGACGGTGGCGGGTTTAACGACACATTTATATTTACGCTAACACATGCATGGGGGGGGGGGGGGTATCGTTATAAACAATAATTTTCAAGGGAAATGCCAAAGTAACATTTCTTATTATTCTTGGTTCTTTCGGTCAAGTCACGTAGAAGGGAATAAATATATTTATTATCATTTTATTATTTCCCTTCTATGTGACTTTACTGAAAGAACCAAGAATATGAATCCCTGCAGTCACGAAAGCTTTAAATCAAAAGATCTTGACTCTGATCGCTCCTTATGCGATCGCCCATTCCTACCCAAGGCAAAAACACGAGGTCACTGACACTAATTAAGTGTAAAAGCACAACGTTGCGTTAACGATGGCATTTAAACGAAGCTCGTGAACGAGGCTGTAATTAACTGTGTGTGACAGCCAGTGGAGAGATATGTAATCCCAGTTCGTGCGAGCTGTGTGTGTAATAAACACCGGTACTGTACTTTACTTAAATGGTTGTGGAAAGTGGTGAAATATGAGTAGTGACATCAAATGGATTGTGGAAGAAATAAATAAATTTAACGATTCCGCGAGACTTTGTGTGACTTGTGGGTTGTGGGTCTGCAACTTCAACGATACACAGTGCCCCCCCCCCCTGTCTCAGTGCCCCCCCTCCCTGTCTCAGTGTGTCCCCCCCCCCCTGTCTCAGTGTCCCCCCCCCCGTCTCATTGCCCCCCCCCCGTCTCAGCCCCCCCCCTGTCTCAGTGTCCCCCTCCCCGTCTCAGCCCCCCCCCCCGTCTCAGTGTCCCCCCCCCTGTCTCAGCCCCCCCCGTCTCAGTGTCCCCTCCCCCCCCCCCCGTCTCAGTGTTTGCGCGACACATTTTATACTGAGTGTTGGAGGGTTGTGACACATTCATAATAACGCGATCTAACCCAAAAACCTTCATTATGAATAATACTGGTCGCGAACGTCCTCGTGTTAAACTGAAACACAATAACTCACGCACACTCCTCGTGACCATAGTCCACTTAATCAGCGCCGTAAAGAATCCCGGACTAAGATGAAGAAGCACGCACCGTGACAGCAGCGTAGCCACACCACGTGTGACCCGCACTTGTCAGACGATGAGCTCAATTACAGTGCCCCATCATTTATTCAGTTTCCTACCACTTACACATCAGGGAATATTCAGTAATGTGGCGCCGTGGTGTAATGGCACTGCAATGCAGTATTTGTGATGTTTTCTCCCCCCCCCCCCCCCCCCCCCATTAGACCTTTCCCTCCTCGACGATGCAGTCCTAAGAGTAGTAAGCAACTCGGGAGGATGGTGCCACGTAGAAGCCTCACTTAGTCTCAGGAGGGTCCTGGCGAGTTTCCTCAGCAAGGAGCGACGATTTTCTGCGCATAAACAAACTGAGCAATTTGCAAATCCTTTTTTTTTTATTTGGGCCATGGCCTACTCTTCCGAATAACGTCATGGGATCTTTAAACGTCAGCTTTGAGGCAGATGGAGTGGAATATTTTTGGTTAATAAACCTGCAGTATTAACCAGGGCGACCACTCGATTCGAACGGCGAAGCTCTGCAACAAGCAAGGACTTCATATTCTTAGGTTTTTTCGGTAAAGTCACGTAGGTAAAACATTAAAATTAATAAAGTAAAATAAAATAAAAATCACGACGTTTCGGAGGCAACACAAGCTTCCGTCTTCAGGTGGAACCGTCACAGCCACGACAGCTGTATCAAGTAAATGAGAGATTGCAAGAGCTACCACTCCGTATATATAATGGTTGGAGAGGGGGGAAGGGCCAAGTACGGCACACTTTTTATTCATATGGTAAGGTGAAGCTTATGAGGGTGAGCCTTTGTTATGGAGAGGTACGGTTTGTGACTAAGCCTGGCCTACATAACAATAGTGTGAAAAAAGAAACAACTAAACATGGTAAAACAAGCCTGGCTGTCTATCAATAACCTGTAATAGTTGTCTGTCAAATAAGATTGGCCAAATAAGTGTAGTGAAATCTTTTTTGCATGGTTAATCACATCTTTTCAATGATTACTCAGTTTGTAACCATCATCACGGTTGAAATTATGTCTGTGTTTGTATATTTGTATGGCTTCGTGTACAAACCTTTGATGGTAGCCAGGAGGTTTGCAGATAACCTTGGTCTCGGAAAAGACAATTTCATGAGAGCCCACCGAGTTGTAGCAATGATCGGCAACTGCCGAAGAATCAGTTCTGCCGCGTTTCAGATCTGACTTGTGCTCGCGGACACGATAAGAAACATGACGTTTCGTTTCTCCAATGTAGCAATCACCACAAATGCAACTCAATTTGTAGACTCCAGGATACTGTAAGTCAGGAACGACATCCTTCACAGATGGAATCAGATCACGGATTTTATGCACTGTACTGAATCGGACTTGGATCTTATGTTTGTTTAGAATTTTGGAGATCTTTTTGGTCACGCCTGCTATGTATGGTAACGTGATAGTTTTGGTCGGAGTTTCATGTGGCCATACATAGCAGGCGTGACCAGAAAGATCTCCAAAATTCTAAACAAACATAAGATCCAAGTCCGATTCAGTACAGTGCATAAAATCCGTGATCTGATTCCATCTGTGAAGGATGTCGTTCCTGACTTACAGTATCCTGGAGTCTACAAACTGAGTTGCAGTTGTGGTGATTGCTACATTGGAGAAACGAAACGTCATGTTTCTGATCGTGTCTGCGAGCACAAGTCAGATCTGAAACACGGCAGAACTGATTCTTCGGCTGTTGCCGATCATTGCTACAACTCGGTGGGCTCTCATGGAATTGTCTTTTCCGAGACCAAGGTTATCTGCAAACCTCCTGGCTACCATCAAAGGTTTGTACACGAAGCCATACAAATATACAAACACAGAAATAATTTCAACCGTGATGATGGTTACAAACTGAGTAATCATTGGAAAGATGTGATTAACCATGCAAAAAATATTTAACTACACTTATTTGGCCAATCTTATTTGACAGACAGCTATTACAGGTTATTGATAGACAGCCAGGCTTGTTTTACCATGTTAAGTTGTTTCTTTTTCACACTATTGTTATGTAGGCCAAGCTTAGTCACAAACCGTACCTCTCCATAACAAAGGCTCACCCTCTTAAGCCTCACCTTACCATATGAATAAAAAGTGTGCCGTACTTGGCCCTTCCCCCCTCTCCTACCATTATATATATACGGAGTGGTAGCTCTTGCAATCTCTCATTTACTTGATACAGCTGTCGTGGCTGTGACGGTTCCACCTGAAGACGGAAGCTTGTGTTGCCTCCGAAACGTCGTGAAGTTTTATTTTATTTTTTATTAATTTTAATGTTTTACCTACGTGACTTTACCGAAAAAACCTAAGAATATGAATCCTTGCAGTCACGAAAGCTTCAAATCTAGAAGCAACGACTTCTTTATCGGTCTTAACTCCACCTTTCCATAGTGTGCCACGGGTCAAAGATTCCACAGCAGCCATTCATTGATGTGCGTGTGGTCATTTTGGGTTTAAGAGCTTTGAGTTGTGCAGGCGACTGACTTGAGTCGCAAACCCTGGCTCGAGATGATTTTGCTTTGGACTCAGGAAAAACAATGTTCTCTGCTCTGCAGCCTTGCGCTGGCCCCGTCAACAAAGAGGAGTGCTTCGTGACAGCGAACGCGGGGAGGGGAAAAAAGCAGAGCGCAACAGTTCACACAGTCATGTGTAAGTTTTATTACGTTTCTGAATAATAGATGATACATCAGTTTTGGGTCACTCTAATGGCCTCTATTTTAAGATCGCGAGCGTGATGCTGCTACATTGCAATGCGGGAGGAGTGCTCTTTCCCAAAAAGTATCCACCGGTGATATTTCAACACTGTCATTATTACTTTCACGAGTATATAACTCCCCGTCCTTCCCAATAGTGCTCGCAGACGCACGGCGCTGCCATTGTTGATGTAAAGTACCGTGACGATAAAAGCGGATTTCTCTCAAGAGAAGACGGCCCCCCCCTCAGTCAACCCCTGTCCCCCATTCACCGGTGCAGTTAAAAAACATTCTTAATTCTACATCACGGGAAAAAAGAAAATTGTACACACAAAAAAACATAATTAATTTATACAACTGTACCTGTTATCGTAAAAATTCTACTACGCGTCAATTTTAAATAGTCGCTATACAAAACAACACATATGAGCAATGCTACAACATTTTACAATCCGAAAATCATTCACGTTTAGACACTAGCATATTAAAACTGAAACGAGAATATAATCCAGCTATATTATATTTGTGTTAAAACAACGATATTATTTGGCGTACCATACATTATCTGCCCACACTCTGATATATTATTTAAAAGTAACGCACTTTCCAGAACTAAATGTCACCACAATACTCCACTTGCTTTTTGCATTATTATTATTTAACGTAGAGGCATTTCCACATAGTTTATGATCATGATAATTAATTACAACGGAGGAGCTAAACAGGGATTAGATCATATATCTTCAGTCAAGCACATTGATCAAATATGCCAAAATCAGAAGTGCACCAACTCTAAGCCTGAACGCGAGCAAAATTAATGCTTGATAATACCCATAAACGCTGTACACACAAACACTAAATACTGCAATGTTTCCTGGAAAATAACTTAAACGGCGAGGTGTTTTCCCTTCTTCGCTTACTTTGTATAAGAGCATAATAATAAAACGACGAACTCGGTGGAGAATGACAAGACATTGCTTGTGGCTTAGCAGCTACGTTTAGTTTACAACCAGGCCGTCGCGAGTCAACTGTGATGGAGAATATGCTACATATAACCGCCCCCCCCCCCCCCGTGTTAATATCAAATAGCTCAACACACTCGTCAACAACGCTGCCTTAAAGGCTACTGTCAGTATCTATATGTTGCTTGTGCGCGTGCACCGCTCGCCAATGCAGCAGCGTCACCAGATGATCCGTTCAACTCGTCGATATCAAACACCGCAGCATTGCCGTCAGAGCATCACTTTGCCGATCTTCGTCGCTGCAGGTCCGGTGACCTTCAAAGCCCAGTCAGGGTCATCGCCGTGGTCGAGCTCCCTCTCACACGAACAGCGACGAACAAATACAATTCCCCCACCACGTTCCGTGACTTTGAATCTAAATTGTCTTATGGTTGTTATTGTTTGACTTGCATCCCACTGGGATTTTTGCACATAGCGTTGATATGCGGTGCTTTTTCTGGAAGACTTTGCTGTTTTTTCCTGGATTCTTCTGTTTGCGTGGTCACTTTAAGATGTTTTCTTGTTCATGTTTTTGTTTGTTGCGGTTGCACCCGATTTAAGAGCCGAATGGCTCTTAAACACTGACTGCTCACCGAACTCGGTCGTGGCCTACGATTCTGGTCACCGCTCGACAAGAACTCGGTTGGCGATTGGGGACTTTGATTTAAACGAGTGGCTGTGAATCAGTACACGGAAACCCAGAGTCCGCTACACAGTCGTCACGACCCCTGCCAACGGTGGGCAGAACTTGGTAGGCAAACAGAGAGGTCAAAAAGACGTCATCGGAACTGGAGGGGAAGGCTAACCTCTCATTTTGGCTGGTACAAGTTCTCATGCATCACTCAGCTCTGGGATTTACAAAACTCTGCTTTAGAGTGTGGGCAATGTTGTCCATAACAGATTGCGATATAATGTAATCACTTCTATTCTAGTGCAATCCTCTCATCGTGGTGATTAGCGAGCACAAGGCGATGCCCCAACCTATCCACTCGCCGACTCAATCTTCCCAACGGCGGTGGTTGCGACCCCTCTTACAATTAGTGCTGCTGTCTCCCAAACACTGGGGAGACGGTAATAAAATAATGGAACCCATCATCATCAGTCGCCCACAGCGACACTTCAATAAAACCTCAATTTCATCAACGGCACCGCCACCCGAAGCCGTGGCGTGGCTCATGGCACCTTGACATTCAAGTTTAGCTTTTCACAGATAATTCCAGGCAGACACCAGAAGAAGCATTTCCACGTGTCCGAGGAGACATGGGGCAGTCCTGAGCCAGCGGCGGCCTTTCCCCATTCCTGACTTAGGGGGCTATTCTCTCCACCGGATGACCATTGCTGCCTACATCAGTAAAATGGTTCATATTGTACTCACTCTGGAGGCAAGATAGGGTGAGTTAATACCCCCACTGGTTGCAAGCTCGGGTGCTTCAAATCGCAGTGCCACACAGCACATGACACACAACACTTCATATTGCTTCCGAGCCATGCAGCTATGCTGTTCGCAATTCACCCTCGAGTGTGTGGGGGGGTGTTAATCTTAATGACCCCGTGGCTCTCTGGTTGCATTTTCTTTAATGAGAGCAGTTGTCTATGTGAGTAATCTAATGATAATAATAAACAGCATGACTGAACTACGTATGCATTTGTATGCATCGCTACCACTTACACATAGACATTCGCATATTTATGCAAGCGGTGATGTAATGTCTGTGTTAATCCAAGTGACAAGGTTTCACAGTTTCAGGTTACAATATTGGCTTTTGTTATGTGACCAGGTGTGGCGAATATAACATTTTCCTGCTGTTATATTCAAATATTACCATATACCGCAGTAAGTTTGTGTTAAAAGGCATCTGTACGACATCTGTGTGTGAAACGGAGCCAATGACAGCGGCATTAAAACTGTACGTATTTTTTTTTCTTCCAACCCTTCCCAATCGCGACGACTGCCCCCACGTAAACTGCAAAGGGTAGCCTGCGCGTCCCCTTCACAAACGTCTGAAGCCGTCGCGATCACGCGAAATCCGACAGGTACTCCAAGTTCTCCGCGGCGGAAAACTTGACATGTCGGCCGGGCTTGAACAGCGGCAGGGCGAGCGCCGTCTGCAGATAGCTTGGAGTGCCCAAGCTGTCCCTGTTCGCCTCCGTGGGAAGGCTGTCGTGGCTCCTGCTAACCGCGTGCCCATTCTCATTGGCGCCGGGGGCGTCTGCCACCCTGAAGGCGGGCTGCGGCACGGGCGGCGACAGGTACTCGGCGCTCTCGTCCGGCGATCCGTCCATTTCCATGTACTCCGCCCCCCTGAGCGCGCGCGCTTCATCCGGGTGCCCACCCACTCCCCCGGCGGCGCCGTCCAACGGCGAAGCGTCGCCCTTTGCGCCGTCTTCCGCCTCTCCGTCGCCCCGGCCCTCGGGGCCGACGTCCGAACGGGCGTCCCCCCCGGGGCTGCCGGGCACGGCGCGGGAGGGCGGCAGAGCTGGTTCACGCAGCGGAGGCACGGAGTACTCCGACGGGCCGTCTCCCAGCATCCATCGCTGGCCCGGCGGAGGCCCTGCCGGCAGAGGCCAGGAAGTTTCTGGGGGACAAAGGCACAAATTGGTCAACGAGAGGCGTGAAGGGTGCAAACCTGCAAGTGCTAGCCCATGCCGCCGCCGCTGCTGCTGCTGCTGGTAAAAGGGGCTTCGCCCAGAGCGAACGCTCGGGGGGTATTTGGTCTACTCTTCCACGTTGACCATTTGCCTCACCTCACGTGACCTGCCACTCTACTGCCTGTGGTGTTCGACGTTACGCTGCTGGGTGAACAAAGGCCGTGGGGGGGGGGGCGATAGCAGTGAACCATTGGCCTCTGGATGGTAAGTTCGGTGCGTTAACTCTTACACCAAGGCAGCTCTATTGCATCAAATACCGATTTATTGAAACTGCTGTTTGAATGTTCACGTTGGCTGTGGATGCAAGTGGAGCATGTGAAATGTGGCTGCACGGTTCAATTAGTGCACCCTACCCCAGAACACGACGTCATGACCAGTGAACTTAAAAGTTTTAAAATGTCAGACATATTTACTGATGCCGATCAAAATCATCTTGCGAAAGCCCGTCGTAAAGGTTACGGCGCATGTGTGACAGTTATGAGGACGAGTTCGCTCCCTCCAGCTGACAACTGCAGCTTCACCATTCGGCCAACATCCTTCCAGAAGAGGATCAAGGCAGCCCACAGTGCGAGAGACGCAGACACAGTTTGCCTTCAGTGAGCCATACCCAGGTGTGGCCCCGGCCAATTAAAGCGCAGACCGTTCAACATGGGAGAAGCACGCAGAGAAACGGTGATGTGCTCGTAGGGTAACGGTGAGGAGCTCACAGACATTAACTCTGATGACTTTGGGGTTCATCCAATTAACGTCAAAAATTACCGGGAATGGTTATTCCATCAATTTGAAACAAAGTTGAAACATATTCTTGGTTCTTTCGGTAAAGTCTCGTATTTCCCTTCTACGTGACTTTACCGAAAGAACCAAGACTATGAATCCCTGCAGTCACGAAAGCTTTAAATCAAAATTTGAAACAATCTGCAAAAATAGCTTATTTTGTTGATGTATTTTTGTTAACTAAAATAGCTATTGTTCATAAAACTAAACATATATCAAAAACAGATAGCCTCATGAAACAACGAGACCTTATCCTGGTCTCATGAGTTCTTACCTCGTTCAACAAAATAAAATAAACATTAAACGTGTACCCATGGGGCACGACGGGAAGGGGAGTAGAGGCAGCGGTATAATGAACGGGAAAAAAAACATTAAAGGAATAGGGAAGAGAGAAGAGAAAGAACGGGAAATAAGAGGAAAGGGATGGAAAAGTAACATAAAAAGTGTACAAAGGATCAGGAAAGAAGAAAATATGGAGGCAGAGGCGAGAGGAGGAGGCCCTCGGCGTCGTTGCATTGAGCAGCGTCTCTCCTCACAGGGGGTGGCGGGGAGCAGTGGAGGGATTCAGAGTGGGGGTGGCCACACAGAAGTAATGTGGTGTACGGGGAGGCGTGAGCAGATTTAGATCGATAGAGAGATATATAGATGAGAGGGGAGGGATCCAGGGTGGGGGTGGTCACATAGAAGTCACGTGATGTACGGGAGGCTTGAGAAGATCTAGATAGAGAGATAAGTATGTTGAACTTCTTTCGCACCGCATGTAGTCAACCGCACTAATCGGAGGTGTGGGTGAAGGACAACAAACAGCATCCCTCCCCCTCTCACACAGATGACAGGGGTGGCCGCACAAGAGTCAGGTGATGTAAGGGGAGGGCTTCAGTTGGTTGACGCATAGAGCCGTGGACACACGTGAAGGGGTGCAGGACCGAGTGCAGCGGGTGCAGACCTGTCTCGCGGGGCGTCTGGCCGCACGGCAAGGGCGACACGTAGCCATCGCAGTCGGGGGACTCCACCTCAGCGAAGGCATCCGTCGGGTCCCGGCTGTAGCGCAGGCTGCCGCCCTCCGCGTCTTCCGCGCCGTCCCGGCGGCCACGCTCCAGGAGGCCGCGGGAAGCCGGCCACTTGCCGAGCGCCGCGGGGTCGGCGCGTCCCGCGCCCCCCGTGGCCGCCGCCGCCGCCGCGGGGCCCGGCGCCGTCAACGTCTCCGAGCGGCGCGACAGACTGCGCCTGATGCTCCGGTCGCACGCCGCAGGCGTCCCGCAATCCGGCTCGAAGTCAACGCTCTGTGGGATTGCACCACGTCACGGTCGCTTCGTCAGAACCCCCCCCCCCTCCAGGTTGTTTCGCAAAAAGTCAAAACGCTCCAAAAACACTCTGCGGAGCGACGTGGCTAAACTATACTCAGCATGTGGAAATCCACGTGCTCAGCATAGCGGAGGGAAAAACCAGAGGACCCAGAGAAAAATCCATGCGACCGCGGGGAGCACATGTAAGCTCCAAATATACAGGCGTGAAGGTCGGGATCGGACCTACAACCTCCCCCATACCAGGCGAGGTAGTTAACATCTCGCCACCATGGCGCCCCATACTTTTCTTAACAGTCAATGTGATGTTAACGTGCACATATTCTCTGACCCACTTGTTCCTCTTTCCATCTTTCAATATCATTCCCAGCATGCATTTCTGTGCTTCTTTCCAATACTTTTCAGCTGTTTATGCAAAGTTATTTGTCCATCTCCCACGTTTCCGATCCGTCCTTATAGTGACGATCTTGCACCCTCGTTCTTTCACATTCATTTTCCAGTAAATAAAATAACACTTAAATTAATAAAATGTATAAAAAAATATAAGAAATGAATATTAACCACAAAATGAATTGATAAGAGTAACGATAAGCAGACCACGTGGTGGGGCTGGATGCACGTTGATTGACAGCGGAATGTCGCATCCCATTGCGTACCGCTCCATTGGTGCATGAACATCTTACAGCCAAACTATTTTTCACATTATTTAATAATTTCTGTGAGCCTTCCCAGCATGCCCCGCATTCCACCATACCCCGAGTTCAACTTGGTGGTTTCAATATGAGTCTCCACGCGTGTATTTGTGCGCGTGTCTGGCAAACAATCTCCACCTGCTGGCGGTGCCAGACGCTAACGCTGCCGGTGCATCGTGGGCAATGCCGCGCGGGGGAAAGGCTGATGTTAGTCGTTCGAACGCGGGCATTTTCTCGTGTTGTAAAACACCACAGGTTGTGTACCAGCCAATGCTTGCATTTCCTCTGAGAAGTTTCCACTGAACTAATGTGAGCATTAATAATGCACACCTGCACTCTTCCACTCCAAGACCTGCATGCTCCATGGTTCCTACTGCCGAACTCAGAATATCCCCATCCTGCAGAGTTTAACCTGGATAATAATGGATAATATTGGTCGCAAACGCCTACGTGTTAACTGAGTGTAACCTGAATACATAATAACGTTTTTGGGATAGATCGCGTTATTTATAAATGTGTGTAACCCTCCACCACCGACATGGCCAATCAGCAAAAAAAAGTGTCACGTTGACAAAAGACAAATAGTTCACTACTTTAGCCCACCAGAATTCTGGCGAATTGCCCGATGATGCTGGATGCAATTATCAGCGAAACGTCGTACTGGCCTTGTCGTGTGGTGGAGGGTTACGACACATTTATAAATAACGCGATCTAACCAAAAAGCTTTATTATGAATAATATTGGTCGCGAAAGCCTACGTGTTAAACCTGAATACAGTCCGTTCTCCGATAACGCCACGTGTTGTTTTCATCACGTGAATTGGATATAACGCGATGAATGTATGAGGGAACACATTTTTTACAATGCGGATGCAAATTGGATATAACGCGATTGAGTGAATTTCGCTCGAGTAGGAATCAGCGGTCGTACGGCTGCCTCGGCGAAGCATCGCACGTGGCATTGGGATACTGCTGGATGCTTCTAGATGCTACCCACGTGCCTCAGTCTTTGTTCAGCCTGCGTACGCATCTCACGTGTTATCGCGGACTGTGCTTTAGCCCACATTATCTATTATTTATTCTAACGCGATTTTTCCATAACACGGTGCTCTTCAGGAACGCAACCACTACCGCGTTGTAGGAGAACAGGCTGTAATTTAATCGCGATACATTCAACCGTGTTCTGACATAACGATGTGATACCTTAACGGTGCAATTATCTCCACTGTCGCATCTCTTGGCTCCTGCTAGAGGACGCGAGCCAATAAAACATCGATTGTCCGGCTTCGCAATTTCGTTTAAAAGGTTTCAATAAAAAACACAATGTGGTTTGCATCAAGGGCACAATGTGTTCCGGATTCTATGAAAAATGTCCATGTGTTGTCGATCACAACCCCATTCTTTCGCAAATATTTGCATGCGGTACGCGACACAGATAATAATCTGCGCCGCGCTCGAAAGTGGAAAATGATGCGTTTTGAGGACTTGGAAAAGGGTTCGGTGAAAGCGCATACCCCAGACATTGGCGTGTAGGGTGGCGGAGGTGAAGTCCCATCTTTGCTGCCCTGCAAACAACAAGCCGTTTGTAAAACATCACCTTGGATGAACGCGAGACGTTCTGTGATAGCCGGGCGGCGGTGGTTACGCACGTGGCTCGGAATCCAGCACAACATTAGAGGATCACACCAACGGTGTGAAACTCTCTTCCTGTGGGAGTCAAAGAGCCATACCCCGACTCGCCAGGAGAAGAAACGTGGGAAAGGAGGGGACGCGGTAAGCAGGTACCAAATCCCCCCCCCCCCGCCCGCCAAGCTCTGCCGGTCCTTTATATATGCTATTCTGTTTGGATTTATAAAGCACCCTTCACCAAGGCGCTTCACAATGCCTACCGACTACGGTACAAAATGGCAAGATATGGGATGGGGATTGGGTAGTGACAAAGAGTGGAGGGAGCGAGGTGGAGGCTGCGGCGGTGGGGCGTTAGGGGTGTTAGGTGGTGCTGGTAGGGGTGGCGGGAGAGGACGGGAAGAGGCGAGAAGAGAAAAGAGACAGGAGCTGAGGGCATTGCGAAGAGAGGAAAGCAAGGGGTGGGGGGTGAGAGTCGGATGTGGAGAGGGAGTTTGTTCCAGTGTAAGGGGGCAAGCTGAGATAAGGAGTGAAAGCGGGATGGGCACAGGGTGGAGGAGGGACAGCCAGAAGATAAGCAGCTTGTAACCGCAGCGGATGTGATGGGACATATAAGGAAATGAGAGAAGAATAGGTAAGAGAGGGGGCAGTCCATGCAAAAGCTTTGAAAACGAAGGTGAGCGATATAAAGAGGCAGCGGTGACAGATAGGAAGCCAGTGAAGTTGTTGAAGGAGTGGGGAGCAATGAGTGGTGGAATGGGAGGTTAAGGACTGTGCATGCAGCCGAATTTTTTATTTATTGTAGAGGGGCAAGGGTGTAGCAGGGAGACTGACCAGGAGCGAGTTGCAATAATCCAGAGGAGTGAAGTCTACGGAGTGCACAAGACGTTTGGCAGCGGTGATGGTGAATTTCCTGATATTTAAAAAGATGGAAGCGGCAATGTGCGAGCGGTGTTGGCGATGTCGGAAGTGAAGGAAAATTAAGATTCAAAGGTGACGCCAAGAATTCGGACTGAAGCGATCGAAGTTAGACTGAGCGTGGGGAAGATATGGAGGGGGGAGGAGAAGGTGGAGGAGAGCGGAAGGTGGGGAAGTAGAGCACGGTGGTTCTAAATGGGTTAAGGGAGAGGAAATTTCGTGTTATCAATGCTTGGATGGCCATTAGGCAGGATGAGATACGAAATTGTTATTGGAAAATTCACGAGTGTTTACGTGTGGGCGGAAACCATTAGGGTGGGCAGGGAAATGTTTCTGCTGCTGTATTTATTCAAACACTCTTGTATTTACACCACAAGGCAGAAAAAAGACAGCTGCACTATCTCGTGAACAAGACCCCGCGATTTGCGTGTCATTATTTCATAACCAGGCTGCTGTGACAGCCTCTTCCCAGTTCAAATTCTATATCTACAGTTTGAACGTAATTTTAGATCATATGAAAACATTTCAGCCAATTGGCCCTCGTATATCGGCCAGAGTGGGGCTCGATGACCTTCCTCTCTGGCCTCTCTGCAGAAGGGCCATTTCCCGAAATATCGCCTATTTTTCATTTTAAGACCGCAGTGTTATAAATTGATTAACGTGTTTAGTTTTTTGTGTGTTATTTGAACGTGATTTTCTGATGATTTAAGTGGCTGTTGTTAGCTCCCTACAGTCGCAAAGTCACTTTGGGGCTGTAGGTCTTGCATTAAACAGAGCTGTAAGATTTACCTGAGTTTTGAGTATTAATTGATTCGTTACATGGATGGTCCAATTTAGCCAGCTCTATGCATGACTTAAAGCTATCGTGACTGCAGGAATTCATACTGTTTGGGTCTTTCGGTAAAGTCACGTAGATAGAAAAATAATAAAGTAATTAAAAATCACGACGTTTCGATCGCAACACAAGCAATCGTCTTCAGGTGAAAAAGTACAGCAGGCGGACTGCTGAGGCAGGAAGAAATATACGATATTATGTATCATATAACAGCTCTAGGCTGTTATACAAAGGGAGGATAGGTGGCGTGTGAGCACATGAACAACAACGTCAATACCCCTCAATGCATATTGCAACACTAATAGAAACGAGGCATTTACCGCATTAGATGCTCGGTAAAAAACAAAGCCACCAATCACGACTGTGATTCATTTGTCAACGGAGAAGAGCCGGCGTTGCCACATCAGAGCTTTCCCCGGCCCCATCAGCGTAGGTGAAGCTGGGAGCCATTCTGCTCACCAGTGTGGCGGTGCCATGCCGTCGGCCCGAAGGCGGAGGCATGAGGTGGAACGGGCGCGTGGAGGAGTTCAGGAAGGTCTCCTCCTGCATGGAGACGACTCCCAGCTCCTCGTTGCTATCCTGCAGGAAGCTCTTGTAGAATTTGCTGTCCGTGGGGCTTGGCAAAGCCATAGGCTCATCTCCCTATAGCAGCAGCAGAGGCAGCGATAACGGCATTTTAAGGAATGTGAACATTAATGCTTGAAGCAACAGTCTGATTTACCACAAGATATGTGTTGTATGTGTATGTGTGTATGTATGTGTGTGTGTATGTGTGTGTATGTGTGTGTGTGTGTAATCACCTGAATGACCAGGTATCTGGAAGGATCACGAGCCATCTTGGAAAAGTCGGTAGCCAGCTCGCTAAACCGGGGCCGGGACTCAGCATCGATCATCCAACCTGAATGGAGAAACCGTGACCAGATTTCTGAATTTGTATTTATCCTGGTGAAATCCGATGAGCTATGAAGCTATTTTTCACAAATGTCCAATAGGGGCAGGTTAGAAAGTTACAATAAAAATATTAAAAAACAATAACAGTGCAATGTATAGAAAAGGTAAGCTAATCCACTAAAATAAAATTGTAATTACTAATACATTAAGTATATAAGTAAGAATTGCATAAGTACATCAATTTCCAAGCTTGGGCAAGGCAGACAAACATCAGCGAAACAGTCTCAGAGCACACCAAGACTGGCAAAAGATCCCGCTTGATATAACTGCTCGACCCGAGCTCGAAGCGTCCGATACGTGGCATCGTCTTGTTTACTACGCGCCTCGTGTGCGTTTTCTCGTCTCACATTGGTGAGACAACGACATACAGAAGGCTGATGTCTCTGGTGCAAGCCAATGCCTATATTATCAGAGAATGTGTGTTAATGCAGACTTGATGCCTTGCAAAATGTATTATTTGGATGTGAAAATCCTAATATTCTTGGTTCTTTCGGTAAAGTCACGGAGATAGAAAAAAAATGTAAAGCAAAAAGCCCACGACCGTTACGATCGCAAACACAAGGTGGAGAGAAAAGAGGGGCAAGCCTCCAAAAGTGGCTGCGTATAACAACTAAGTTTTCTTGCCAGAGAGAGTCACGCTTTCTTCTTGTTTTTCATCATTTCTGATACGGGCAACAGTTTTTCTATAAATATTAGTTATGCTCCTTTACCCAGAAGAGTCTCGCCAGGTCCTGTCAAGTTTCCGTGGTAGGGAGGCGATGTTGCTGCTGGGTGTAATCCCAAATGAGCAATTTCAGCATTGGGATGTTTTGGCCAATACCAGATACATTTTGTCGTTTTAATGTTAGCTATGACAGGACACCAGAAAACCCTGATATAACCCATGCAGAAGAGGGGGGGCATACAAAATGCACTCACAAAGAAAAAAAGATCCCCCCGTATAGCCTTAATAGGCTCTTGGGGAAAGTGCTGTCAGTGAGCACCTATGAAGGCCAGCACCACGCCCATTCACATTCACTCACACTCTGCAGAACAGGGGGAGAACATTGCAACTCCACGCAGAGTTTGGAATCAAAACCCAGGACATTCTTTGAGTGAGGCATACGTGTTACCACGATGTCACCCTGCCATCCATTCACATGAACATGTTGTGAACAACATTAAACTGGTTCATACCTTGCCACCACCAGCCAATCAATGCATATGAATATAAAATGCATATATTTGCACTCCAAAGGGCTGAAGAATGTCAAACAAATGCATGACACAAATGTATAACAAACATCGAATGATTGACCGATCAGCATAAAATAAGCATACGGATACTCAGCAAGTGCGCATGTTGCAGTGATATATCCAGCAGACAGCATTGCGATCACGCCCTCAACCAAGAAGCTATCTGAAGCGGAGGATCAGGATTGTAAAAAGTTAAATAAATGCATTTGGTATTTATTATCCCTTCCAAATGTTAAGGGAAAAACTGGAGAACCCAGAGAAAATCCAACACGACCACGGGGAGAGAGACACACGAACTCCAAATATACAGCAGGCGACAGGGTCGGGAGCATACCCACGACTTCCTGCATACCAGGCGAGGTAGTTAACATCTCGCCACCGTGGCGTCCATGCCTAACTCAATGCCACAATTTAAAACGTGACCATCTGCCAGCCTTTATCTCTTCTTTTCTGACAGCCATTTGTCCATGGCTCTGTGCACATGCGCTTGATATTATTTTCATATGGCCACCATTATAACCATGAGCACTGTGTCCTCTCTTGCGTGCAATCCGCCATCACCAGCTCCGTCCTTTGGGGTACCAGAGCCAATCTTGAGGAATGAATCACGTGAGGTGGAGAGTATATATACTGTTTGTATGTTCAACTTCTTTCGCACGTACGTAGCCAACCGTGCTTATTGGAGGTGTGGGTGAACGATAACAAACTAGACACAACAGCAGTTCCAAAAACATTCGTTTTCAATGTAGCAACATCGTCCCCAACTGGCTGACGTGCTCATCTGTGAAACACAGTGCCTTTGCGATAGGACTTGTGCTATAGAATGGTGCAGATACCAAATTAAAGTAATTATTAATCTTATGAGGGGTAAAGAGGGGGAAGGAATATGTGAGCAGCTGGGTTCATGAAGCCAAGCGGCCCATGGAGGATGGGAACTCAGGTCCTCGTTGTTGCCGTTCGTGGGATCAGTCCTAGAACAGCCAGGCTCATCGTGCCAGCGCTCGTGAACACGGAGCCGCCGCGGTCAGCCCTCAACTCAGGGTGGGCTGCAGGTGACATGCTGACCTTACGGCACATCCGTGGTCTGGGGGCCCATGAGCCTGGGCCGCGTCGCGCGTTACCGACGGGTCGACGTCACGAGTCAGTTTCCGATGACGGCGATCGCCAGCGCGGAGACGTTGGCTTCCATTGCGCCGTACCCTGCTGCTCGTCGTGGAGGGGGAAGGGGGCGGCGGAGCGGGCCGCGGGCTGCGACGTACATTTCACCATGATCATGTAGACGTCGATGGTGCACACCGGGGGCTGGGGGAGCCGCTCCCCCTTCTCCAGGAGCCCGGGGATGTCCCGCGCAGAGATTCCCATCGTACGGCTTGCCTCCGAACGTCATGAGCTCCCACACGGTCACGCCTGTGACACGAGAACCACCGCCGTTGTTGTCGTCGTCATCGTCAACTCGATTCTGATGCAGTTGCCCACCGTAGAATAGGATGGGCACGGAGGACCAAACCGATCATATTACAACAACAAAAATATCTATCAACAACTAGTTACGAGCAATGATGGAAACACAGTTCTAAGCAGGGATTCGTTAATG